>NW_028133009.1:0-228131 GCF_964374135.1 Grampus griseus | reverse complement strand
CATTTTTCACTTTCTGCAATATTGAACTTGTACTGTAAACGAGGTTCTTGTAAACAGTGGAAGTGCCCTAGGCTCTGTTGCTTTGTTTTTTTAGGTGTTTCAGGAAACACCATACACTTTTCCAGAGTGGCTGTTGGCAAGATGGCCCTTTTGACCGGGGGGCAGTGAGACTTCATTGTAGTGCAGATTTCCATTGCAAGCTTGCTTGGTTGGCAAAAAGGGCGTATGCGTTTTTTCCTGAATATATTCAGGAAAAAACGCATACGCCCTTTTTAGCCAAGTGCATCATTGTGGACGTTCTGCCTCTTTTCCTATGCTTTACATGCAATTCCAGTCTACCTCCTGAAATCGGTTTCCTGCAGGTTTGTGAATGACAGTGCCCCTGAGCTCCTTTCTTCAACTCGCTTTCTTGTGAGCTGGCCGCAACACCGCAGGATTGCTTCATGCCCTAGTGTGGTTCCGGCACCGCACGCTCAGCCTTTGGTTAATTCCTCTTCCTGGTGGGAAATGAGAGTTAAATTTGCCCGTCCAGACACCGCCAGCTACTCTCTCATTGCTTCTCCCTATTCCAGTTCATTTTCCGCAGAAATTGCAAACTGCGCCAAACAGGAGGTTAAAGGCACTGACTCTCTAAGTGGGGCGAAATCTGACACTACCTTCCACATGCATATTTTAGCTACACCCACGGGTTTCAACTACCCAGGTTTAAGGTATTCTTCCTTCAGCTAAAACATGCATGTGGAACCTAGAGTATGATCAACCATGTGATCGGGAGACGTGTTCAAATATGTCTCAGTTTTCCTCCCCTGGTACTCGGGTGCAACATTCCAGACGCTTTACTAACACTCTCCCCACTTGGAGAGTCAGCGCATTTAACCTCCTGTTTGGCCCAGTTTGCAATTTCTGCGGAAGATGAACAGGAATAGCGAGAACCAATGAGAGACTAGCTGGAGGTGTCTGGACGGGCAAATTTAACTCTCATTTCCCACCAGGAAGAGGAAATAACCAAAGGCTCAGCGTGCCGTGCCGGAACCAGATTAGGGCCTGAAGTCATCCTGCGGTGTTGCGGCCAGCTCAAAAGAAAGCGAGTTGAAGAAAGGAGCTCAGGGGCACTGTAATTCACAAACCTGCAGAGTTATAAATGACAGCTATCATCCAAAAATATACTGAAGTAAGGCTGCCAAGAGGACTTGAAAGCGGGGCAGAATTGCAGGAAACCGATTTCAGGAGGTAGACTGGAATTGCATTGAAAGCATAGGAAAAGCGGCAGAACGTCCACAATGATGCACTTGGCTAAAAAGGGCGTATGCGTTTTTTCCTGAATATATTCAGGAAAAAACGCATACGACTTTTTTGGCCAACAAAGCAAGCTTGCAAAGGAAATCTGCACTACAATGAAGTCTCACTTCCCCCCGGTCAAAAGGGCCATCTGAAAAAAGTGTAAAATCCAGAAAGGCAGGACAGGCCATGGAGAACTGGGAACCTTATGCTGATGGGCGGGATGTAAATTGCCAACAGACACTCGGGAGAAGTGTATGGTGTTTCCTGAAACATCTAAGAAACAAAGCAACAGAGCCTAGGGCACTTCCACTTATGGTCCTATAGCTTAGGGAAATTAAAATCAAAAAGACACAGACACCCCAAAGTTTGGGACACCTCTGTTTACAAGAACCTCGTTTACCGTACAAGTTCAATATCACAGAAAGTGAAAAATGGATAAAGAACTTGTGGTACTTACGTACAATGCAGTATCACTCAGCAATGAAATCTATGACATCAGTCCCGTAGCAGCATAATGAGTGGATTCAGGTACGATGATTCTAACTGAAATAAGTCACACAGAAAAAGAAACATCATAAGATATCACTAATACAAGGAATGTAAACTTGGCTACACAGGAACTGAATTCCAAAACAGAACAGGGTCTCAAATTTAGAAAACCAACTTATGCTCGCTTAAGGGGAAAGGTCAGTTGGGGTACTGCATAAAACCAGAGATAGAAATGAGCACAGATAAAGTTCCTTAAGCCAAATATGGAATAGACAAGAGCTACTCCTTGCTCAACGAAATGGACTCAACACCCAATATTAAACGCCTAAGAATGTACCTGACTAGTAAGTATCTTAAAACCTATGGATTGCTATGTCTCCAAAAGAGAATCAAGCGTGTGTACAGGGGCATAAACGCAGCAGTGATAGGATTGGAGAGGTTCGGTGAGCAAATGAAGACCCTTTGAAGTCATATTGCATGGTACCCATTCCACGGGTTTCAACTACCCAGGTTTAAGGTATTCTTCCTTCAGCTAAAACATGCATGTGGAACCTAGAGTATGATCAACCATGTGATCGGGAGACGTGTTCAAATATGTCTCAGTTTTCCTCCCCTGGTACTCCGGTGCAACATTCCAGACGCTTTACTAATACTCTCCCCACTTGGAGAGTCAGCGCATTTAACCTCCTGTTTGGCCCAGTTTGCAATTTCTGCGGAAGATGAACAGGAATAGGGAGAACCAATGAGAGACTAGCTGGAGGTGTCTGGACGGGCAAATTTAACTCTCATTTCCCACCAGGAAGAGGAAATAACCAAAGGCTCAGCGTGCCGTGCCGGAACCAGATTAGGGCCTGAAGCCATCCTGCGGTGTTGCGGCCAGCTCAAAAGAAAGAGAGTTGAAGAAAGGAGCTCAGGGGCACTGTAATTCACAAACCTGCAGAGTTATAAATGACAGCTATCATCCAAAAATATACTGAAGTAAGGCTGCCAAGAGGACTTGAAAGCGGGGCAGAATTGCAGGAAACCGATTTCAGGAGGTAGACTGGAATTGCATTGAAAGCATAGGAAAAGCGGCAGAACGTCCACAATGATGCACTTGGCTAAAAAGGGCGTATGCGTTTTTTCCTGAATATATTCAGGAAAAAACGCATACGACTTTTTTGGCCAACCAAGCAAGCTTGCAAAGGAAATCTGCACTACAATGAAGTCTCACTTCCCCCCGGTCAAAAGGGCCATCTGAAAAAAGTGTAAAATCCAGAAAGGCAGGACAGGCCATGGAGAACTGGGAACCTTATGCTGATGGGCGGGATGTAAATTGCCAACAGACACTCGGGAGAAGTGTATGGTGTTTCCTGAAACATCTAAGAAACAAAGCAACAGAGCCTAGGGCACTTCCACTTATGGTCCTATAGCTTAGGGAAATTAAAATCAAAAAGACACAGCCACCCCAAAGTTTGGGACACCTCTGTTTACAAGAACCTCGTTTACCGTACAAGTTCAATATCACAGAAAGTGAAAAATGGATAAAGATCTTGTGGTACTTACGTACAATGCAGTATCACTCAGCAATGAAATCTATGACATCAGTCCCGTAGCAGCATAATGAGTGGATTCAGGTACGATGATTCTAACTGAAATAAGTCACACAGAAAAAGAAACATCATAAGATATCACTAATACACGGAATGTAAACTTGGCTACACAGGAACTGAATTCCAAAACAGAACAGGGTCTCAAATTTAGAAAACCAACTTATGCTCGCTTAAGGGGAAAGGTCAGTTGGGGTACTGCATAAAACCAGAGATTGAAATGAGCACAGATAAAGTTCCTTAAGCCAAATATGGAATAGACAAGAGCTACTCCTTGCTCAACGAAATGGACTCAACACCCAATATTAAACGCCTAAGAATGTACCTGACTAGTAAGTATCTTAAAACCTATGGATTGCTATGTCTCCAAAAGAGAATCAAGCGTGTGTACAGGGGCATAAACGCAGCAGTGATAGGATTGAAGAGGTTCGGTGAGCAAATGAAGACCCTTTGAAGTCATATTGCATGGTACCCATTCCACGGGTTTCAACTACCCAGGTTTAAGGTATTCTTCCTTCAGCTAAAACATGCATGTGGAACCTAGAGTATGATCAACCATGTGATCGGGAGACGTGTTCAAATATGTCTCAGGTTTCCTCCCCTGGTACTCGGGTGCAACATTCCAGACGCTTTACTAACACTCTCCCCACTTGGAGAGTCAGCGCATTTAACCTCCTGTTTGGCCCAGTTTGCAATTTCTGCGGAAGATGAACAGGAATAGGGAGAACCAATGAGAGACTAGCTGGAGGTGTCTGGACGGGCAAATTTAACTCTCATTTCCCACCAGGAAGAGGAAATAACCAAAGGCTCAGCGTGCCGTGCCAGAACCAGATTAGGGCCTGAAGCCATCCTGCGGTGTTGCGGCCAGCTCAAAAGAAAGCGAGTTGAAGAAAGGAGCTCAGGGGCACTGTAATTCACAAACCTGCAGAGTTATAAATGACAGCTATCATCCAAAAATATACTGAAGTAAGGCTGCCAAGAGGACTTGAAAGCGGGGCAGAATTGCAGGAAACCGATTTCAGGAGGTAGACTGGAATTGCATTGAAAGCATAGGAAAAGCGGCAGAACGTCCACAATGATGCACTTGGCTAAAAAGGGCGTATGCGTTTTTTCCTGAATATATTCAGGAAAAAACGCATACGACTTTTTTGGCCAACCAAGCAAGCTTGCAAAGGAAATCTGCACTACAATGAAGTCTCACTTCCCCCCGGTCAAAAGGGCCATCTGAAAAAAGTGTAAAATCCAGAAAGGCAGGACAGGCCATGGAGAACTGGGAACCTTATGCTGATGGGCGGGATGTAAATTGCCAACAGACACTCGGGAGAAGTGTATGGTGTTTCCTGAAACATCTAAGAAACAAAGCAACAGAGCCTAGGGCACTTCCACTTATGGTCCTATAGCTTAGGGAAATTAAAATCAAAAAGACACAGCCACCCCAAAGTTTGGGACACCTCTGTTTACAAGAACCTCGTTTACCGTACAAGTTCAATATCACAGAAAGTGAAAAATGGATAAAGATCTTGTGGTACTTACGTACAATGCAGTATCACTCAGCAATGAAATCTATGACATCAGTCCCGTAGCAGCATAATGAGTGGATTCAGGTACGATGATTCTAACTGAAATAAGTCACACAGAAAAAGAAACATCATAAGATATCACTAATACACGGAATGTAAACTTGGCTACACAGGAACTGAATTCCAAAACAGAACAGGGTCTCAAATTTAGAAAACCAACTTATGCTCGCTTAAGGGGAAAGGTCAGTTGGGGTACTGCATAAAACCAGAGATTGAAATGAGCACAGATAAAGTTCCTTAAGCCAAATATGGAATAGACAAGAGCTACTCCTTGCTCAACGAAATGGACTCAACACCCAATATTAAACGCCTAAGAATGTACCTGACTAGTAAGTATCTTAAAACCTATGGATTGCTATGTCTCCAAAAGAGAATCAAGCGTGTGTACAGGGGCATAAACGCAGCAGTGATAGGATTGGAGAGGTTCGGTGAGCAAATGAAGACCCTTTGAAGTCATATTGCATGGTACCCATTCCACGGGTTTCAACTACCCAGGTTTAAGGTATTCTTCCTTCAGCTAAAACATGCATGTGGAACCTAGAGTATGATCAACCATGTGATCGGGAGACGTGTTCAAATATGTCTCAGGTTTCCTCCCCTGGTACTCGGGTGCAACATTCCAGACGCTTTACTAACACTCTCCCCACTTGGAGAGTCAGCGCATTTAACCTCCTGTTTGGCCCAGTTTGCAATTTCTGCGGAAGATGAACAGGAATAGGGAGAACCAATGAGAGACTAGCTGGAGGTGTCTGGACGGGCAAATTTAACTCTCATTTCCCACCAGGAAGAGGAAATAACCAAAGGCTCAGCGTGCCGTGCCAGAACCAGATTAGGGCCTGAAGCCATCCTGCGGTGTTGCGGCCAGCTCAAAAGAAAGCGAGTTGAAGAAAGGAGCTCAGGGGCACTGTAATTCACAAACCTGCAGAGTTATAAATGACAGCTATCATCCAAAAATATACTGAAGTAAGGCTGCCAAGAGGACTTGAAAGCGGGGCAGAATTGCAGGAAACCGATTTCAGGAGGTAGACTGGAATTGCATTGAAAGCATAGGAAAAGAGGCAGAATGTCCACAATGATGCACTTGGCCAAAAAGGGCATATGCGTTTTTTCCTGAATATATTCAGGAAAAAACGCATACGCCCTTTTTGGCCAACCAAGCAAGCTTGCAAAGGAAATCTGCACTACAATGAAGTCTCACTTCCCCCCGGTCAAAAGGGCCATCTGAAAAAAGTGTAAAATCCAGAAAGGCAGGACAGGCCATGGACAACTCGGAGCCTTGTTATGCTGATGGGCGGGATGTAAATTGCAAACAGACACTCGGGAGAAGTGTATGGTGTTTCCTGAAACATCTAAAAAACAAAGCAACAGAGCCTAGGGCACTTCCACTTATGGTCCTATAGCTTAGGGAAATTAAAATCAAAAAGACACAGCCACCCCAAAGTTTGGGATGCCTCTGTTTACAAGAACCTCGTTTACCGTACAAGTTCAATATCACAGAAAGTGAAAAATGGATAAAGAACTTGTGGTACTTATGTACAATGCAGTATAACTCAGCAATGAAATCTATGTCATCAGGCCCGTAGCAGCATAATGAGTGGATTCAGGTACGATGATTCTAACTGAAATAAGTCACACAGAAAAAGAAACATCATAAGATATCACTAATACACGGAATAAAAACTTGGCTACACAGGAACTGAATTACAGAACAGAACAGGGTCTCCAATTTAGAAAACCAACTTATGCTTGCTTAAGGGGAAAGGTGAGTTGGGGTGCTGCATAAAACCAGAGATTGAAATGAGCACAGATAAAGTTCCTTAAGCCAAATATGGAATAGACAAGAGCTACACCTTGCTCAACGAAATGGACTCAACACCCCATATTAAACGCCTAAGAATGTACCTGACTAGTAAGTATCTTAAAACCTATGGATTGCTATGTCTCCAAAAGAGAATCAAGCGTGTGTACAGGGGCATAAACGCAGCAGTGATAGGATTGGAGAGGTTCGGTGAGCAAATGAAGACCCTTTGAAGTCATATTGCATGGTACCCATTACACGGGTTTCAACTACCCAGGTTTAAGGTATTCTTCCTTCAGTTAAAACATGCATGTGGAACCCAGAGTATGATCAACCATGTGAACGGGAGACGTGTTCAAATATGTCTCAGTTTTCCTCCCCTGGTACTCCGGTGCAACATTCCAGACGCTTTACTAACACTCTCCCAACTTGGAGAGTCAGTCCCTTTAACCTCCTGTTTCGCTCAGTTTGCAATTTCTGCGGAAGATGAACAGGAATAGGGAGAACCAATGAGAGACTAGCTGGAGGTGTCTGGACGGGCAAATTTAACTCTCATTTCCCACCAGGAAGAGGAATTAACCAAAGGCTCAGCATGCCGTGCTGGAACCAGATTAGGGCCTGAAGCCATCCTGCGGTGTTGCGGCCAGGTCACAAGAAAGCGAGTTGAAGAAAGGAGCTCAGGGGCACTGTAATTCACAAACCTGCAGAGTTATAAATGACAGCTATCGTCCAAAAATATACTGAAGTAAGGCTGCCAAGAGGACTTGAAAGCAGGGCAGAATTGCAGGAAACCGATTTCAGGAGGTAGACTGGAATTGCATTGAAAGCATAGGAAAAGAGGCAGAACGTCCACAATGATGCACTTGGCCAAAAAGTGCGTATGCGTTTTTTCCTGAATATATTCAGGAAAAAACGCATACGCCCTTTTTGGCCAACCAAGCAAACTTGCAAAGGAAATCTGCACTACAATGAAGTCTCACTTCCCCCCGGTCAAAAGGGCCATCTGAAAAAAGTGTAAAATCCAGAAAGGCAGGACAGGCCATGGAGACCTGGGAGCATTGTTATGCTGATGGGCGGGATGTAAATTGCCAACAGACACTCGGGAGAAGTGTATGGTGTTTCCTGAAACATCTAAAAAACAAAGCAACAGAGCCTAGGGCACTTCCACTTATGGTCCTATAGCTTAGGGAAATTAAAATCAAAAAGACACAGCCACCCCAAAGTTTGGGACGCCTCTGTTTACAAGAACCTCGTTTACCATACAAGTTCAATATCACAGAAAGTGAAAAATGGATAAAGAACTTGTGGTACTTACGTACAATGCAGTATCACTCAGCAATGAAATCTATGTCATCAGGCCCGTAGCAGCATAATGAGTGGATTCAGGTACGATGATTCTAACTGAAATAAGTCACACAGAAAAAGAAACATCATAAGATATCACTAATACATGGAATGTAAACTTGGCTACACAGGAACTGAATTCCAAAACAGAACAGGGTCTCAAATTTAGAAAACCAACTTATGCTTGCTTAAGGGGAAAGGTGAGTTGGGGTGCTGCATAAAACCAGAGATTGAAATGAGCACAGATAAAGTTCCTTAAGCCAAATATGGAATAGACAAGAGCTACTCCTTGCTCAACGAAATGGACTCAACACCCCATATTAAACGCCTAAGAATGTACCTGACTAGTAAGTATCTTAAAACCTATGGATTGCTATGTCTCCAAAAGAGAATCAAGCGTGTGTACAGGGGCATAAACGCAGCAGTGATAGGATTGGAGAGGTTCGGTGAGCAAATGAAGACCCTTTGAAGTCATATTGCATGGTAGCCATTACACGGGTCTCAACTCTCCAGGTTTAAGGTATTCTTCCTTCAGCTAAAACATGCATGTGGAACCCAGAGTATGATCAACCGTGTGAACGGGAGACGTGTTCAAATATGTCTCAGTTTTCCTCCCCTGGTACTCAGGTGCAACATTCCAGACGCTTTACTAACACTCTCCCGACTTGGAGAGTCAGTCCCTTTAACCTCCTGTTTGGCCCAGTTTGCAATTTCTGCGGAAGATGAACAGGAACAGGGAGAACCAATGAGAGACTAGCTGGAGGTGTCTGGACGGGCAAATTTAACTCTCATTTCCCACCAGGAAGAGGAATTAACCAAAGGCTCAGCGTGCCGTGCCCGAACCAGATTAGGGCCTGAAGCCATCCTGCGGTGTTGCGGCCAGGTCACAAGAAAGCGAGTTGAAGAAAGGAGCTCAGGGGCACTGTAATTCACAAACCTGCAGAGTTATAAATGACAACTATCGTCCAAAAATATACTGAAGTAAGGCTGCCAAGAGGAATTGTAAGCGGGGCAGAATTACAGGAAACCGATTTCAGGAGGTAGACTGGAATTGCATTGAAAGCATAGGAAAAGAGGCAGAACGTCCACAATGATGCACTTGGCTAAAAAGGGCGTATGCGTTTTTTCCTGAATATATTCAGGAAAAAACGCATACGACTTTTTTGGCCAACCAAGCAAGCTGGCAAAGGAAATCTGCACTACAATGAAGTCTCACTTCCCCCCGGTCAAAAGGGCCATCTGAAAAAAGTGTAAAATCCAGAAAGGCAGGACAGGCCATGGAGAACTGGGAACCTTATGCTGATGGGCGGGATGTAAATTGCCAACAGACACTCGGGAGAAGTGTATGGTGTTTCCTGAAACATCTAAAAAACAAAGCAACAGAGCCTAGGGCACTTCCACTTATGGTCCTATAGCTTAGGGAAATTAAAATCAAAAAGACACAGCCACCCCAAAGTTTGGGACACCTCTGTTTACAAGAACCTCGTTTACCGTACAAGTTCAATATCACAGAAAGTGAAAAATGGATAAAGAACTTGTGGTACTTACGTACAATGCAGTATCACTCAGCAATGAAATCTATGACATCAGTCCCGTAGCAGCATAATGAGTGGATTCAGGTACGATGATTCTAACTGAAATAAGTCACACAGAAAAAGAAACATCATAAGATATCACTAATACACGGAATGTAAACTTGGCTACACAGGAACTGAATTCCAAAACAGAACAGGGTCTCAAATTTAGAAAACCAACTTATGCTCGCTTAAGGGGAAAGGTCAGTTGGGGTACTGCATAAAACCAGAGATTGAAATGAGCACAGATAAAGTTCCTTAAGCCAAATATGGAATAGACAAGAGCTACTCCTTGCTCAACGAAATGGACTCAACACCCCATATTAAACGCCTAAGAATGTACCTGACTAGTTAGTATCTTAAAACCTATGGATTGCTATGTCTCCATAAGAGAATCAAGCATGTGTACAGGGACATAAACGCAGCAGTGATAGGATTGGAGAGGTTCGGTGAGCAAATGAAGACCCTTTGAAGTCATATTGCATGGTACCCATTCCACGGGTCTCAACTCCCCAGGTTTAAGGTATTCTTCCTTCAGCTAAAACATGCATGTGGAACCTAGAGTATGATCAACCGTGTGAAAGGGAGACGTGTTCAAATATGTCTCAGTTTTCCTCCCCTGGTACTCGGGTGCAACATTCCACACGCTTTACTAACATTCTACCCACTTAGAGAGTCAGTCCCTTTAACCTCCTGTTTGGCCCAGTTTGCAATTTCTGCGGAAGATGAACAGGAATACCGAGAACCAATGAGAGACTAGCTGGAGGTGTCTGGACGGGCAAATTTAACTCTCATTTCCCACCAGGAAGAGGAATTAACCAAAGGCTCAGCGTGCCGTGCCGGAACCAGATTAGGGCCTGAAGACATCCTGTGGTGTTGCGGCCAGGTCACAAGAAAGCGAGTTGAAGAAAGGAGCTCAGGGGCACTGTAATTCACAAACCTGCAGAGTTATAAATGACAGCTATCGTCCAAAAATATACTGAAGTAAGGCTGCCAAGAGGACTTGTAAGCGGGGCAGAATTGCAGGAAACCAATTTCAGGAGGTAGACTTGAATTGCATTGAAAGCATAGGAAAAGAGGCAGAACGTCCACAATGATGTACTAGGCCAAAAAGGGCGTATGCGTTTTTTCCTGAATATATTCAGGAAAAAACGCATACGCCGTTTTTTGGCCAACCAAGCAAACTTGCAAAGGAAATCTGCACTACAATGAAGTCTCACTTCCCCCCGGTCAAAAGGGCCATCTGAAAAAAGTGTAAAATCCAGAAAGGCAGGACAGGCCATGGAGAACTGGGAACCTTGTTATGCGGATGGGCGGGATGTAAATTGCCAACAGACACTCGGGAGAAGTGTATGGTGTTTCCTGAAACATCTAAGAAACAAAGCAACAGAGCCTAGGGCACTTCCACTTATGGTCCTATAGCTTAGGGAAATTAAAATCAAAAAGACACAGCCACCCCAAAGTTTGGGACGCCTCTGTTTACAAGAACCTCGTTTACCGTACAAGTTCAATATCACAGAAAGTGAAAAATGGATAAAGAACTTGTGGTACTTACGTACAATGCAGTATCACTCAGCAATGAAATCTATGACATCAGTCCCGTAGCAGCATAATGAGTGGATTCAGGTACGATGATTCTAACTGAAATAAGTCACACAGAAAAAGAAACATCATAAGATATCACTAATACACGGAATGTAAACTTGGCTACACAGGAACTGAATTCCAAAACAGAACAGGGTCTCAAATTTAGAAAACCAACTTATGCTCGCTTAAGGGGAAAGGTCAGTTGGGGTACTGCATAAAACCAGAGATTGAAATGAGCACAGATAAAGTTCCTTAAGCCAAATATGGAATAGACAAGAGCTACTCCTTGCTCAACGAAATGGACTCAACACCCCATATTAAACGCCTAAGAATGTACCTGACTAGTAAGTATCTTAAAACCTATGGATTGCTATGTCTCCAAAAGAGAATCAAGCGTGTGTACAGGGGCATAAACGCAGCAGTGATAGGATTGGAGAGGTTCGGTGAGCAAATGAAGACCCTTTGAAGTCATATTGCATGGTACCCATTCCACGGGTTTCAACTACCCAGGTTTAAGGTATTCTTCCTTCAGCTAAAACATGCATGTGGAACCTAGAGTATGATCAACCATGTGATCGGGAGACGTGTTCAAATATGTCTCAGTTTTCCTCCCCTGGTACTCGGGTGCAACATTCCAGACGCTTTACTAACACTCTCCGCACTTGGAGAGTCAGCGCATTTAACCTCCTGTTTGGCCCAGTTTGCAATTTCTGCGGAAGATGAACAGGAATAGGGAGAACCAATGAGAGACTAGCTGGAGGTGTCTGGACGGGCAAATTTAACTCTCATTTCCCACCAGGAAGAGGAACTAACCAAAGGCTCAGCGTGCCGTGCCGGAACCAGATTAGGGCCTGAAGCCATCCTGCGGTGTTGCGCCCAGCTCAAAAGAAAGCGAGTTGAAGAAAGGAGCTCAGGGGCACTGTAATTCACAAACCTGCAGAGTTACAAATGACAGCTATCATCCAAAAATATACTGAAGTAAGGCTGCCAAGAGGACTTGAAAGCGGGGCAGAATTGCAGGAAACCGATTTCAGGAGGTAGACTGGAATTGCATTGAAAGCATAGGAAAAGAGGCAGAACGTCCACAATGATGCACTTGGCCAAAAAGGGCGTATGCGTTTTTTCCTGAATATATTCAGGAAAAAACGCATACGCCCTTTTTGGCCAACCAAGCAAGCTTGCAAAGGAAATCTGCACTACAATGAAGTCTCACTTCCCCCCGGTCAAAAGGGCCATCTGAAAAAAGTGTAAAATCCAGAAAGGCAGGACAGGCCTAGGACAACTCGGAGCCTTGTTATGCTGATGGGCGGGATGTAAATTGCCAACAGACACTCGGGAGAAGTGTATGGTGTTTCCTGAAACATCTAAAAAACAAAGCAACAGAGCCTAGGGCACTTCCACTTATGGTCCTATAGCTTAGGGAAATTAAAATCAAAAAGACACAGCCACCCCAAAGTTTGGGATGCCTCTGTTTACAAGAACCTCGTTTACCGTACAAGTTCAATATCACAGAAAGTGAAAAATGGATAAAGAACGTGTCGTACTTACGTACAATGCAGTATCACTCAGCAATGAAATCTATGTCATCATGCCCGTAGCAGCATAATGAGTGGATTCAGGTACGATGATTCTAACTGAAATAAGTCACACAGAAAAAGAAACATCATAAGATATCACTAATACACGGAAAGTAAACTTGGCTACACAGGAACTGAATTCCAAAACAGAACAGGGTCTCAAATTTAGAAAACCAACTTATGCTTGCTTAAGGGTAAAGGTGACTTGGGGTGCTGCATAAAACCAGAGATTGAAATGAGCACAGATAAAGTTCCTTAAGCCAAATATGGAATAGACAAGAGCTACTCCTTGCTCAACGAAATGGACTCAACACCCCATATTAAACGCCTAAGAATGTACCTGACTAGTTAGTACCTTAAAACCTATGGATTGCTATGTCTCCAAAACAGAATCAAGCATGTGTACAGGGACATAAATGCAGCAGTGAAAGGATTGGAGAGGTTCGGTGAGCAAATGAAGACCCTTTGAAGTCATATTGCATGGTACCCATTCCACGGGTCTCAACTCTCCAGGTTTAAGGTATTCTTCCTTCAGCTAAAACATGCATGTGGAACCCAGAGTATGATCAACCGTGTGAACGGGAGACGTGTTCAAATATGTCTCAGTTTTCCTCCCCTGGTACTCGGGTGCAACATTCCACACGCTTTACTAACATTCTACCCACTTAGAGAGTCAGTCCCTTTAACCTCCTGTTTGGCCCAGTTTGCAATTTCTGCGGAAGATGAACAGGAATAGCGAGAACCAATGAGAGACTAGCTGGAGGTGTCTGGACGGGCAAATTTAACTCTCATTTCCCACCAGGAAGAGGAATTAACCAAAGGCTCAGCGTGCCGTGCCGGAACCAGATTAGGGCCTGAAGCCATCCTGTGGTGTTGCGGCCAGGTCACAAGAAAGCGAGTTGAAGAAAGGAGCTCAGGGGCACTGTAATTCACAAACCTGCACAGTTATAAATGACAGCTATCGTCCAAAAATATACTGAAGTAAGGCTGCCAAGAGGACTTGTAAGCGGGGCAGAATTGCAGGAAATCGATTTCAGGAGGTAGACTGGAATTGCATTGAAAGCATAGGAAAAGAGGCAGAACGTCCACAATGATGCACTTGGCCAAAAAGGGCGTATGCGTTTTTTCCTGAATATATTCAGGAAAAAACGCATACGACTTTTTTGGCCAACCAAGCAAGCTTGCAAAGGAAATCTGCACTACAATGAAGTCTCACTTCCCCCCGGTCAAAAGGGCCATCTGAAAAAAGTGTAAAATCCAGAAAGGCAGGACAGGCCATGGAGAACTGGGAACCTTATGCTGATGGGCGGGATGTAAATTGCCAACAGACACTCGGGAGAAGTGTATGGTGTTTCCTGAAACATCTAAAAAACAAAGCAACAGAGCCTAGGGCACTTCCACTTATGGTCCTATAGCTTAGGGAAATTAAAATCAAAAAGACACAGCCACCCCAAAGTTTGGGACACCTCTGTTTACAAGAACCTCGTTTACCGTACAAGTTCAATATCACAGAAAGTGAAAAATGGATAAAGAACTTGTGGTACTTACGTACAATGCAGTATCACTCAGCAATGAAATCTATGACATCAGTCCCGTAGCAGCATAATGAGTGGATTCAGGTACGATGATTCTAACTGAAATAAGTCACACAGAAAAAGAAACATCATAAGATATCACTAATACACGGAATGTAAACTTGGCTACACAGGAACTGAATTCCAAAACAGAACAGGGTCTCAAATTTAGAAAACCAACTTATGCTCGCTTAAGGGGAAAGGTCAGTTGGGGTGCTGCATAAAACCAGAGATTGAAATGAGCACAGATAAAGTTCCTTAAGCCAAATATGGAATAGACAAGAGCTACTCCTTGCTCAACGAAATGGACTCAACACCCCATATTAAACGCCTAAGAATGTACCTGACTAGTTAGTATCTTAAAACCTATGGATTGCTATGTCTCCATAAGAGAATCAAGCATGTGTACAGGGACATAAACGCAGCAGTGATAGGATTGGAGAGGTTCGGTGAGCAAATGAAGACCCTTTGAAGTCATATTGCATGGTACCCATTCCACGGGTCTCAACTCCCCAGGTTTAAGGTATTCTTCCTTCAGCTAAAACATGCATGTGGAACCCAGAGTATGATCAACCGTGTGAAAGGGAGACGTGTTCAAATATGTCTCAGTTTTCCTCCCCTGGTACTCGGGTGCAACATTCCACACGCTTTACTAACATTCTACCCACTTAGAGAGTCAGTCCCTTTAACCTCCTGTTTGGCCCAGTTTGCAATTTCTGCGGAAGATGAACAGGAATACCGAGAACCAATGAGAGACTAGCTGGAGGTGTCTGGACGGGCAAATTTAACTCTCATTTCCCACCAGGAAGAGGAATTAACCAAAGGCTCAGCGTGCCGTGCCGGAACCAGATTAGGGCCTGAAGACATCCTGTGGTGTTGCGGCCAGGTCACAAGAAAGCGAGTTGAAGAAAGGAGCTCAGGGGCACTGTAATTCACAAACCTGCAGAGTTATAAATGACAGCTATCGTCCAAAAATATACTGAAGTAAGGCTGCCAAGAGGACTTGTAAGCGGGGCAGAATTGCAGGAAACCAATTTCAGGAGGTAGACTTGAATTGCATTGAAAGCATAGGAAAAGAGGCAGAACGTCCACAATGATGTACTAGGCCAAAAAGGGCGTATGCGTTTTTTCCTGAATATATTCAGGAAAAAACGCATACGCCGTTTTTTGGCCAACCAAGCAAACTTGCAAAGGAAATCTGCACTACAATGAAGTCTCACTTCCCCCCGGTCAAAAGGGCCATCTGAAAAAAGTGTAAAATCCAGAAAGGCAGGACAGGCCATGGAGAACTGGGAACCTTGTTATGCGGATGGGCGGGATGTAAATTGCCAACAGACACTCGGGAGAAGTGTATGGTGTTTCCTGAAACATCTAAGAAACAAAGCAACAGAGCCTAGGGCACTTCCACTTATGGTCCTATAGCTTAGGGAAATTAAAATCAAAAAGACACAGCCACCCCAAAGTTTGGGACGCCTCTGTTTACAAGAACCTCGTTTACCGTACAAGTTCAATATCACAGAAAGTGAAAAATGGATAAAGAACTTGTGGTACTTACGTACAATGCAGTATCACTCAGCAATGAAATCTATGACATCAGTCCCGTAGCAGCATAATGAGTGGATTCAGGTACGATGATTCTAACTGAAATAAGTCACACAGAAAAAGAAACATCATAAGATATCACTAATACACGGAATGTAAACTTGGCTACACAGGAACTGAATTCCAAAACAGAACAGGGTCTCAAATTTAGAAAACCAACTTATGCTCGCTTAAGGGGAAAGGTCAGTTGGGGTACTGCATAAAACCAGAGATTGAAATGAGCACAGATAAAGTTCCTTAAGCCAAATATGGAATAGACAAGAGCTACTCCTTGCTCAACGAAATGGACTCAACACCCCATATTAAACGCCTAAGAATGTACCTGACTAGTAAGTATCTTAAAACCTATGGATTGCTATGTCTCCAAAAGAGAATCAAGCGTGTGTACAGGGGCATAAACGCAGCAGTGATAGGATTGGAGAGGTTCGGTGAGCAAATGAAGACCCTTTGAAGTCATATTGCATGGTACCCATTCCACGGGTTTCAACTACCCAGGTTTAAGGTATTCTTCCTTCAGCTAAAACATGCATGTGGAACCTAGAGTATGATCAACCATGTGATCGGGAGACGTGTTCAAATATGTCTCAGTTTTCCTCCCCTGGTACTCGGGTGCAACATTCCAGACGCTTTACTAACACTCTCCCCACTTGGAGAGTCAGCGCATTTAACCTCCTGTTTGGCCCAGTTTGCAATTTCTGCGGAAGATGAACAGGAATAGGGAGAACCAATGAGAGACTAGCTGGAGGTGTCTGGACGGGCAAATTTAACTCTCATTTCCCACCAGGAAGAGGAACTAACCAAAGGCTCAGCGTGCCGTGCCGGAACCAGATTAGGGCCTGAAGCCATCCTGCGGTGTTGCGCCCAGCTCAAAAGAAAGCGAGTTGAAGAAAGGAGCTCAGGGGCACTGTAATTCACAAACCTGCAGAGTTACAAATGACAGCTATCATCCAAAAATATACTGAAGTAAGGCTGCCAAGAGGACTTGAAAGCGGGGCAGAATTGCAGGAAACCGATTTCAGGAGGTAGACTGGAATTGCATTGAAAGCATAGGAAAAGAGGCAGAACGTCCACAATGATGCACTTGGCCAAAAAGGGCGTATGTGTTTTTTCCTGAATATATTCAGGAAAAAACGCATACGCACTTTTTGGCCAACCAAGCAAATTTGCAAATGTAATCTGCACTACAATGAAGTCTCACTTCCCCCCGGTCAAAAGGGCCATCTGAAAAAAGTGTAAAATCCAGAAAGGCAGGACAGGCCATGGAGAACTGGGAGCCTTGTTATGCTGATGGGCGGGATGTAAATTGCCAACAGACACTCGGGAGAAGTGTATGGTGTTTCCTGAAACATCTAAAAAACAAAGCAACAGAGCCTAGGGAACTTCCACTTATGGTCCTATAGCTTAGGGAAATTAAAATCAAAAAGACACAGCCACCCCAAAGTTTGGGACGCCTCTGTTTACAAGAACCTCGTTTACCGTACAAGTTCAATATCACAGAAAGTGAAAAATGGATAAAGAACTTGTGGTACTTACGTACAATGCAGTATCACTCAGCAATGAAATCTATGTCATCAGGCCCGTAGCAGCATAATGAGTGGATTCAGGTACGATGATTCTAACTGAAATAAGTCACACAGAAAATGAAACATCATAAGATATCAGTAATACACGGAATGTAAACTTGGCTACACAGGAACTGAATTCCAAAACAGAACAGGGTCTCAAATTTAGAAAACCAACTTATGCTTGCTTAAGGGGAAAGGTGAGTTGGGGTGCTGCATAAAAGCAGAGATTGAAATGAGCACAGATAAAGTTCCTTAAGCCAAATATGGAATAGACAAGAGCTACTCCTTGCTCAACGAAATGGACTCATCACCGCATAATAAACGCCTAAGAATGTACCTGACTAGGAAGTATCTTAAAACCTATGGATTGTTATGTCTCCAAAAGAGAATCAAGCGTGTGTACAGGGGCATAAACGCAGCAGTGATAGGATTGGAGAGGTTCGGTGAGCAAATGAAGACCCTTTGAAGTCATATTGCATGGTACCCATTCAACGGGTCTCAAATCTCCAGGTTTAAGGTATGCTTCCTTCAGCTAAAACATGCATGTGGAACCCAGAGTATGATCAACCGTGTGAACGGGAGACGTGTTCAAATATGTCTCAGTTTTCCTCCCCTGGTACTCGGGTGCAACATTCCAGACGCTTTACTAACACTCTCCCCACTTGGAGAGTCAGCGCCTTTAACCTCCTGTTTGGCCCAGTTTGCAATTTCTGAGGAAGATGAACAGGAATAGGGAGAACCAATGAGAGACTAGCTGGAGGTGTCTGGACGGGCAAATTTAACTCTCATTTCCGACCAGGAAGAGGAAATAACCAAATGCTCAGCGTGCCATGCCGGAACCAGATTAGGGCCTGAAGCCATCCTGCGATGTTGCGGCCAGCTCACAAGAAAACGAGTTGAAGAAAGGAGCTCAGGGGCACTGTAATTCACAAACCTGCAGAGTTATAAATGACAGCTATCGTCCAAAAATATACTGAAGTAAGGCTGCCAAGAGGACTTGAAAGCGGGGCAGAATTGCAGGAAACCGATTTCAGGAGGTAGACTGGAATTGCATTGAAAGCATAGGAAAAGAGGCAGAACGTCCACAATGATGCACTTGGCCAAAAAGGGCGTATGCGTTTTTTCCTGAATATATTCAGGAAAAAACGCATACGTCCTTTTTGGCCAACCAAGCAAACTTGCAAAGGAAATCTGCACTACAATGAAGTCTCACTTCCCCCCGGCCAAAAGGGCCATCTGAAAAAAGTGTAAAATCCAGAAAGGCAGGACAGGCCATGGAGAACTGGGAGCATTGTTATACCGATGGGCGGGATGTAAATTGCCAACAGACCCTCGGGAGAAGTGTATGGTGTTTCCTGAAACATCTAAAAAACAAAGCAACAGAGCCTAGGGCACTTCCACTTATGGTCCTATAGCTTAGGGAAATTAAAATCAAAAAGACACAGCCACCCCAAAGGTTGGGACGCCTCTGTTTACAAGAACCTCGTTTACCGTACAAGTTCAATATCACAGAAAGTGAAAAATGGATAAAGAACTTGTGGTACTTACGTACAATGCAGTATCACTCAGCAATGAAATTTATGACATCAGTCCCGTAGCAGCATAATGAGTGGATTCAGGTACGATGATTCTAACTGAAATAAGTCACACAGAAAAAGAAACATCATAAGATATCACTAATACACGGAATGTAAACTTGGCTACACAGGAACTGAATTCCAAAACAGAACAGTGTCTCAAATTTAGAAAACCAACTTATGCTCGCTTAAGGGGAAAGGTCAGTTGGGGTACTGCATAAAACCAGATATTGAAATGAGCACAGATAAAGTTCCTTAAGACAAATATGGTATAGACAAGAGCTACTCCTTGCTCAACGAAATGCAGTCAACACCCCATATTAAACGCCTAAGAATGTACCTGACTAGTAAGTATCTTAAAACCTATGGATTGCTATGTCTCCAAAAGAGAATCAAGCGTGTGTACAGGGGCATAAACGCAGCAGTGATAGGATTGGAGAGGTTAGGTGAGCAAATGAAGACCCTTTGAAGTCATATTGCATGGTACCCATTCCACGGGTTTCAACTACCCAGGTTTAAGGTATTCTTCCTTCAGCTAAAACATGCATGTGGAACCTAGAGTATGATCAACCATGTGATCGGGAGACGTGTTCAAATATGTCTCAGTTTTCCTCCCCTGGTACTCGGGTGCAACATTCCAGACGCTTTACTAACACTCTCCCCACTTGGAGAGTCAGCGCCTTTAACCTCCTGATTGGCCCAGTTTGCAATTTCTGCGTAAGATGAACAGGAATAGGGAGAACCAATGAGAGACTAGCTGGAGGTGTCTGGACGGGCAAATTTAACTCTCATTTCCCACCAGGAAGAGGAACTAACCAAAGGCTCAGCGTGCCGTGCCGGAACCAGATTAGGGCCTGAAGCCATCCTGCGGTGTTGCGGCCAGCTCAAAAGAAAGCGTGTTGAAGAAAGGAGCTCAGGGGCACTGTAATTCACAAACCTGCAGAGTTATAAATGACAGCTATCGTCCAAAAATATACTGAAGTAAGGCTGCCAAGAGGACTTGAAAGTGGGGCAGAATTGCAGGAAACCGATTTCAGGAGGTAGACTGGAATTGCATTGAAAGCATAGGAAAAGAGGCAGAACGTCCACAATGATGCACTTGGCCAAAAAGGGCGTATGCGTTTTTTCCTGAATATATTCAGGAAAAAACGCATACGCCCTTTTTGGCCAACCAAGCAAGCTTGCAAAGGAAATCTGCACTACAATGAAGTCTCACTTCCCCCCGGTCAAAAGGGCCATCTGAAAAAAGTGTAAAATCCAGCAAGGCAGGACAGGCCATGGAGAACTGGGAGCCTTGTTATGCTGATGGGCGGGATGTTAATTGCAAACAGACACTCGGGATAAGTGTATGGTGTTTCCTGAAGCATCTAAAAAACAAAGCAACAGAGCCTAGGGCACTTCCACTTATGGTCCTATAGCTTAGGGAAATGAAAATCAAAAAGACACAGCCACCCCAAAGTTTGGGACGCCTCTGTTTACAAGAACCTCGTTTACAGTACAAGATCAACATCGCAGAAAGTGAGAAATGGATAAAGAAGTTGTGGTATTTACTTACAAAGCAATATCACTCAGCAATGAAATCTATGTCATCAGGCCCGTAGCAGCACAATGAGTAGATTCAGGTATGATAATTCTAACTGAAATAAGTCACACAGAAAAAGAAACATCATAAGATATCAGTAATACACGGAATGTAAACTTGGCTACACAGGAACTGAATTACAGAACAGAACAGGGTCTCAAATTTAGAAAACCAACTTATGCTTGCTTAAGGGGAAAGGTGAGTTGGGGTGCTGCATAAAACCAGAGATTGAAATGAGCACAGATAAAGTTCCTTAAGCCAAATATGGAATAGACAAGAGCTACTCCTTGCTCAACGAAATGGACTCAACACCGCATATTAAACGCCTAAGAATGTGCCTGACTAGTAAGTATCTTAAAACCTATGGATTGCTATGTCTCCGAAAGAGAATCAAGCGTGTGTACAGGGGCATAAACGCAGTAGTGATAGGATTGGAGAGGTTCGGTGAGCAAATGAAGATCCTTTGAAGTCATATTGCATGGCACCCATTCTATGGGTCTCAACTACCCAGGTTTCAGGTATTCTTCCTTCAGCTAAAACATGCATGTGGAACCTAGAATATGATCAACCATGTGATCGGGAGATGTGTTCAAATATGTCTCAATTTTCGTACCCTGGTACTCGGGTGCAACATTCCAGACGCTTTACTAACACTCTCCCGACTTGGAGAGTCAGTCCCTTTAACCTCCTGTTTGGCCCAGTTTGCAATTTCTGCGGAAGATGAACAGGAATAGGGAGAACCAATGAGAGACTAGCTGGAGGTGTCTGGACGGGCAAATTTAACTCTCATTTCCCACCAGGAAGAGGAATTAACCAAAGGCTTAGCGTGCCGTGCCAGAACCAGATTAGGGCCTGAAGCCATCCTGCGGTGTTGCGGCCAGCTCAAAAGAAAGCGAGTTGAAGAAAGGAGCTCAGGGGCACTGTAATTCACAAACCTGCAGAGTTATAAATGACAGCTATCGTCCAAAAATATACTGAAGTAAGGCTGCCAAGAGGACTTGAAAGCGGGGCAGAATTGCAGGAAACCGATTTCAGGAGGTAGACTGGAATTGCATTGAAAGCATAGGAAAAGAGGCAGAACGTCCACAATGATGCACTTGGCCAAAAAGGGCGTATGCGTTTTTTCCTGAATATATTCAGGAAAAAACGCATACGCCCTTTTTGGCCAACCAAGCAAGCTTGCAAAGGAAATCTGCACTACAATGAAGTCTCACTTCCCCCCTGTCAAAAGGGCCATCTGAAAAAAGTGTAAAATCCAGCAAGGCAGGACAGGCCATGGAGAACTGGGAGCCTTGTTATGCTGATGGCCGGGATGTAAATTGCCAACAGACACTCGGGAGAAGTGTATGGTGTTTCCTGAAACATCTAAAAAACAAAGCAACAGAGCCTAGGGCATTTCCACTTATGGTCCTATAGCTTAGGGAAATTAAAATCAAAAAGACACAGCCACCCCAAAGTTTGGGACGCCTCTGTTTACAAGAACCTCGTTTACAGTACAAGATCAACATCGCAGAAAGTGAAAAATGGATAAAGAAGTTGTGGTGTTTACTTACAAAGCAATATCACTCAGCAATGAAATCTATGTCATCAGGCCCTTAGCAGCACAATGAGTGGATTCAGGTATGATGATTCTAACTGAAATAAGTCACACAGAAAAAGAAACATCATAAGATATCAGTAATACACGGAATGTAAACTTGGCTACACAGGAACTGAATTACAGAACAGAACAGTGTCTCAAATTTAGAAAACCAACTTATGCTTGCTTAAGGGGAAAGGTGAGTTGGGGTGCTGCATAAAACCAGAGATTGAAATGAGCACAGATAAAGTTCCTTAAGCCAAATATGGAATAGACAAGAGCTACTCCTTGCTCAACGAAATGGACTCAACACCGCATATTAAACGCCTAAGAATGTGCCTGACTAGTAAGTATCTTAAAACCTATGGATTGCTATGTCTCCGAAAGAGAATCAAGCGTGTGTACAGGGGCATAAACGCAGTAGTGATAGGATTGGAGAGGTTCGGTGAGCAAATGAAGATCCTTTGAAGTCATATTGCATGGCACCCATTCTATGGGTCTCAACTACCCAGGTTTCAGGTATTCTTCCTTCAGCTAAAACATGCATGTGGAACCTAGAATATGATCAACCATGTGATCGGGAGATGTGTTCAAATATGTCTCAATTTTCGTACCCTGGTACTCGGGTGCAACATTCCAGACGCTTTACTAACACTCTCCCGACTTGGAGAGTCAGTCCCTTTAACCTCCTGTTTGGCCCAGTTTGCAATTTCTGCGGAAGATGAACAGGAATAGCGAGAACCAATGAGAGACTAGCTGGAGGTGTCCGGACGGGCAAATTTAACTCTCATTTCCCACCAGGAAGAGGAATTAACCAAAGGCTCAGCGTGCCGTGCCCGAACCAGATTAGGGCCTGAAGCCATTCTGCGGTGTTGCGGCCAGCTCAAAAGAAAGCGAGTTGAAGAAAGGAGCTCAGGGGCACTGTAATTCACAAACCTGCAGAGTTATAAATGACAGCTATCGTCCAAAAATATACTGAAGTAAGGCTGCCAAGAGGACTTGAAAGAGGGGCAGAATTGCAGGAAACCGATTTCAGGAGGTAGACTGGAATTGCATTGAAAGCATAGGAAAAGAGGCAGAACGTCCACAATGATGCACTTGGCCAAAAAGGGCGTATGCGTTTTTTCCTGAATATATTCAGGAAAAAACGCATACGCCCTTTTTGGCCAACCAAGCAAGCTTGCAAAGGAAATCTGCACTACAATGAAGTCTCACTTCCCCCCGGTCAAAAGGGCCATCTGAAAAAAGTGTAAAATCCAGCAAGGCAGGACAGGCCATGGAGAACTGGGAGCCTTGTTATGCTGATGGGCGGGATGTAAATTGCCAACAGACACTCGGGAGAAGTGTATGGTGTTTCCTGAAACATCTAAAAAACAAAGCAACAGAGCCTAGGGAACTTCCACTTATGGTCCTATAGCTTAGGGAAATTAAAATCAAAAAGACACAGCCACCCCAAAGTTTGGGACGCCTCTGTTTACAAGAACCTCGTTTACCGTACAAGTTCAATATCACAGAAAGTGAAAAATGGATAAAGAACTTGTGGTACTTACGTACAATGCAGTATCACTCAGCAATGAAATCTATGTCATCAGGCCCGTAGCAGCATAATGAGTGGATTCAGGTATGATGATTCTAACTGAAATAAGTCACACAGAAAATGAAACATCATAAGATATCACTAATACACGGAATGTAAACTTGGCTACACAGGAACTGAATTCCAAAACAGAACAGGGTCTCAAATTTAGAAAACCAACTTATGCTTGCTTAAGGGGAAAGGTGAGTTGGGGTGCTGCATAAAAGCAGAGATTGAAATGAGCACAGATAAAGTTCCTTAAGCCAAATATGGAATAGACAAGAGCTACTCCTTGCTCAACGAAATGGACTCATCACCGCATAATAAACGCCTAAGAATGTACCTGACTAGGAAGTATCTTAAAACCTATGGATTGTTATGTCTCCAAAAGAGAATCAAGCGTGTGTACAGGGGCATAAACGCAGCAGTGATAGGATTGGAGAGGTTCGGTGAGCAAATGAAGACCCTTTGAAGTCATATTGCATGGTACCCATTCAACGGGTCTCAAATCTCCAGGTTTAAGGTATGCTTCCTTCAGCTAAAACATGCATGTGGAACCCAGAGTATGATCAACCGTGTGAACGGGAGACGTGTTCAAATATGTCTCAGTTTTCCTCCCCTGGTACTCGGGTGCAACATTCCAGACGCTTTACTAACACTCTCCCCACTTGGAGAGTCAGCGCCTTTAACCTCCTGTTTGGCCCAGTTTGCAATTTCTGAGGAAGATGAACAGGAATAGGGAGAACCAATGAGAGACTAGCTGGAGGTGTCTGGACGGGCAAATTTAACTCTCATTTCCGACCAGGAAGAGGAAATAACCAAATGCTCAGCGTGCCATGCCGGAACCAGATTAGGGCCTGAAGCCATCCTGCGATGTTGCGGCCAGCTCACAAGAAAGCGAGTTGAAGAAAGGAGCTCAGGGGCACTGTAATTCACAAACCTGCAGAGTTATAAATGACAGCTATCGTCCAAAAATATACTGAAGTAAGGCTGCCAAGAGGACTTGAAAGCGGGGCAGAATTGCAGGAAACCGATTTCAGGAGGTAGACTGGAATTGCATTGAAAGCATAGGAAAAGAGGCAGAACGTCCACAATGATGCACTTGGCCAAAAAGGGCGTATGCGTTTTTTCCTGAATATATTCAGGAAAAAACGCATACGCCCTTTTTGGCCAACCAAGCAAGCTTGCAAAGGAAATCTGCACTACAATGAAGTCTCACTTCCCCCCGGTCAAAAGGGCCATCTGAAAAAAGTGTAAAATCCAGAAAGGCAGGACAGGCCATGGAGAACTGGGAGCCTTGTTATGCTGATGGGCAGGATGTAAATTGCCAACAGACACTCGGGAGAAGTGTATGGTGTTTCCTGAAACATCTAAAAAACAAAGCAACAGAGCCTAGGGCACTTCCACTTATGGTCCTATAGCTTAGGGAAATTAAAATCAAAAAGACACAGCCATCCCAAAGTTTGGGACGCCTCTTTTTACAAGAACCTCGTTTACCGTAGAAGTTCAATATCACAGAAAGTGAAAAATGGATAAAGAACTTGTGGTAATTACGTACAATGCAGTATCACTCAGCAATGAAATCTACGTCATCAGGCCCGTAGCAGCATAATGAGTGGATTCAGGTACGATGATTCTAACTGAAATAAGTCACACAGAAAAAGAAACATCATAAGATATCACTAATACACGGAATGTAAACTTGGCTACACAGGAACTGAATTCCAAAACAGAACAGGGTCTCAAATTTAGAAAAGCAACTTATGCTTGCTTAAGGGGAAAGGTGAGTTGGGGTGCCGCATAAAACCAGAGATTGAAATGAGCACAGATAAAGTTCCTTAAGCCAAATATGGAATAGACAAGAGCTACTCCTTGCTCAATGAAATGGACTCAAAACCGCATATTAAACGCCTAAGAATGTACCTGACTAGTAAGTATCTTAAAACCTATGGATTGCTATGTCTCCAAAAGAGAATCAAGCGTGTGTACAGGGGCATAAACGCAGCAGTGATAGGATTGGAGAGGTTCGGTGAGCAAATGAAGACCCTTTGAAGTCTTATTGCATGGTACCCATTCCACGGGCCTCAACTCTCCAGGTTTAAGGTATTCTTCCTTCAGCTAAAACATGCATGTGGAACCTAGAGTATGATCAACCATGTGATCGGGAGACGTGTTCAAATATGTCTCAATTTTCGTACCCTGGTACTCGGGTGCAACATTCCAGACGCTTTACTAACACTCTCCCGACTTGGAGAGTCAGTCCCTTTAACCTCCTGTTTGGCCCACTTTGCAATTTCTGCGGAAGATGAACAGGAATAGCAAGAACCAATGAGAGACTAGCTGGAGGTGTCTGGACGGGCAAATTTAACTCTCATTTCCCACCAGGAAGAGGAATTAACCAAAGGCTCAGCGTGCCGTGCCCGAACCAGATTAGGGCCTGAAGCCATCCTGCGGTGTTGCGGCCAGCTCAAAAGAAAGCGAGTTGAAGAAAGGAGCTCAGGGGCACTGTAATTCACAAACCTGCAGAGTTATAAATGACAGCTATCGTCCAAAAATATACTGAAGTAAGGCTGCCAAGAGGAGTTGAAAGCGGGGCAGAATTGCAGGAAACCGATTTCAGGAGGTAGACTGGAATTGCATTGAAAGCATAGGAAAAGAGGCAGAACGTCCACAATGATGCACTTGGCCAAAAAGGGCGTATGCGTTTTTTCCTGAATATATTCAGGAAAAAACGCATACGCCCTTTTTGGCCAACCAAGCAAGCTTGCAAAGGAAATCTGCACTACAATGAAGTCTCACTTCCCCCCGGTCAAAAGGGCCATCTGAAAAAAGTGTAAAATCCAGCAAGGCAGGACAGGCCATGGAGAACTGGGAGCCTTGTTATGCTGATGGGCGGGATGTAAATTGCCAACAGACACTCGGGAGAAGTGTATGGTGTTTCCTGAAACATCTAAAAAACAAAGCAACAGAGCCTAGGGCACTTCCACTTATGGTCCTATAGCTTAGGGAAATTAAAATCAAAAAGACACAGCCACCCCAAAGTTTGGGACGCCTCTGTTTACAAGAACCTCGTTTACAGTACAAGATCAACATCGCAGAAAGTGAAAAATGGATAAAGAAGTTGTGGTGTTTACTTACAAAGCAATATCACTCAGCAATGAAATCTATGTCATCAGGCCCTTAGCAGCAGAATGAGTGGATTCAGGTATGATGATTCTAACTGAAATAAGTCACACAAAAAAAGAAACATCATAAGATATCAGTAATACACGGAATGTAAACTTGGCTACACAGGAACTGAATTACAGAACAGAACAGGGTCTCAAATTTAGAAAACCAACTTATGCTTGCTTAAGGGGAAAGGTGAGTTGGGGTGCTGCATAAAACCACAGATTGAAATGAGCACAGATAAAGTTGCTTAAGCCAAATATGGAATAGACAAATGCTACTCCTTGCTCAACGAAATGGACTCAACACCGCATATTAAACGCCTAAGAATGTGCCTGACTAGTAAGTATCTTAAAACCTATGGATTGCTATGTCTCCGAAAGAGAATCAAGCATGTGTACAGGGGCATAAACGCAGTAGTGATAGGATTGGAGAGGTTCGGTGAGCAAATGAAGACACTTTGAAGTCATATTGCATGGCACCCATTCTATGGGTCTCAACTACCCAGGTTTCAGGTATTCTTCCTTCAGCTAAAACATGCATGTGGAACCTAGAATATGATCAACCATGTGATCGGGAGATGTGTTCAAATATGTCTCAATTTTCGTACCCTGGTACTCGGGTGCAACATTCCAGAAGCTTTACTAACACTCTCCCGACTTGGAGAGTCAGTCCCTTTAACCTCCTGTTTGGCCCATTTTGCAATTTCTGCGGAAGATGAACAGGAATAGCGAGAACCAATGAGAGACTAGCTGGAGGTGTCTGGACGGGCAAATTTAACTCTCATTTCCCACCAGGAAGAGGAATTAACCAAAGGCTCAGCGTGCTGTGCCCGAACCGGATTAGGGCCTGAAGCCATCCTGCGGTGTTGCGGCCAGCTCAAAAGAAAGCGATTTGAAGAAAGGAGCTCAGGGGCACTGTAATTCACAAACCTGCAGAGTTATAAATGACAGCTATCGTCCAAAAATATACTGAAGTAAGGCTGCCAAGAGGAGTTGAAAGCGGGGCAGAATTGCAGGAAACCGATTTCAGGAGGTAGACTGGAATTGCATTGAAAGCATAGGAAAAGAGGCAGAACGTCCACAATGATGCACTTGGCCAAAAAGGGCGTATGCGTTTTTTCCTGAATATATTCAGGAAAAAACGCATACGCCCTTTTTGGCCAACCAAGCAAGCTTGCAAAGGAAATCTGCACTACAATGAAGTCTCACTTCCCCCCGGTCAAAAGGGCCATCTGAAAAAAGTGTAAAATCCAGCAAGGCAGGACAGGCCATGGAGAACTGGGAGCCTTGTTATGCTGATGGGCGGGATGTTAATTGCAAACAGACACTCGGGATAAGTGTATGGTGTTTCCTGAAGCATCTAAAAAACAAAGCAACAGAGCCTAGGGCACTTCCACTTATGGTCCTATAGCTTAGGGAAATGAAAATCAAAAAGACACAGCCACCCCAAAGTTTGGGACGCCTCTGTTTACAAGAACCTCGTTTACAGTACAAGATCAACATCGCAGAAAGTGAGAAATGGATAAAGAAGTTGTGGTATTTACTTACAAAGCAATATCACTCAGCAATGAAATCTATGTCATCAGGCCCGTAGCAGCACAATGAGTTGATTCAGGTATGATAATTCTAACTGAAATAAGTCACACAGAAAAAGAAACATCATAAGATATCAGTAATACACGGAATGTAAACTTGGCTACACAGGAACTGAATTACAGAACAGAACAGGGTCTCAAATTTAGAAAACCAACTTATGCTTGCTTAAGGGGAAAGGTGAGTTGGGGTGCTGCATAAAACCAGAGATTGAAATGAGCACAGATAAAGTTCCTTAAGCCAAATATGGAATAGACAAGAGCTACTCCTTGCTCAACGAAATGGACTCAACACCGCATATTAAACGCCTAAGAATGTGCCTGACTAGTAAGTATCTTAAAACCTATGGATTGCTATGTCTCCGAAAGAGAATCAAGCGTGTGTACAGGGGCATAAACGCAGTAGTGATAGGATTGGAGAGGTTCGGTGAGCAAATGAAGATCCTTTGAAGTCATATTGCATGGCACCCATTCTATGGGTCTCAACTACCCAGGTTTCAGGTATTCTTCCTTCAGCTAAAACATGCATGTGGAACCTAGAATATGATCAACCATGTGATCGGGAGATGTGTTCAAATATGTCTCAATTTTCGTACCCTGGTACTCGGGTGCAACATTCCAGACGCTTTACTAACACTCTCCCGACTTGGAGAGTCAGTCCCTTTAACCTCCTGTTTGGCCCAGTTTGCAATTTCTGCGGAAGATGAACAGGAATAGGGAGAACCAATGAGAGACTAGCTGGAGGTGTCTGGACGGGCAAATTTAACTCTCATTTCCCACCAGGAAGAGGAATTAACCAAAGGCTTAGCGTGCCGTGCCAGAACCAGATTAGGGCCTGAAGCCATCCTGCGGTGTTGCGGCCAGCTCAAAAGAAAGCGAGTTGAAGAAAGGAGCTCAGGGGCACTGTAATTCACAAACCTGCAGAGTTATAAATGACAGCTATCGTCCAAAAATATACTGAAGTAAGGCTGCCAAGAGGACTTGAAAGCGGGGCAGAATTGCAGGAAACCGATTTCAGGAGGTAGACTGGAATTGCATTGAAAGCATAGGAAATGAGGCAGAACGTCCACAATGATGCACTTGGCCAAAAAGGGCGTATGCGTTTTTTCCTGAATATATTCAGGAAAAAACGCATACGCCCTTTTTGGCCAACCAAGCAAGCTTGCAAAGGAAATCTGCACTACAATGAAGTCTCACTTCCCCCCTGTCAAAAGGGCCATCTGAAAAAAGTGTAAAATCCAGCAAGGCAGGACAGGCCATGGAGAACTGGGAGCCTTGTTATGCTGATGGCCGGGATGTAAATTGCCAACAGACACTCGGGAGAAGTGTATGGTGTTTCCTGAAACATCTAAAAAACAAAGCAACAGAGCCTAGGGCATTTCCACTTATGGTCCTATAGCTTAGGGAAATTAAAATCAAAAAGACACAGCCACCCCAAAGTTTGGGACGCCTCTGTTTACAAGAACCTCGTTTACAGTACAAGATCAACATCGCAGAAAGTGAAAAATGGATAAAGAAGTTGTGGTGTTTACTTACAAAGCAATATCACTCAGCAATGAAATCTATGTCATCAGGCCCTTAGCAGCACAATGAGTGGATTCAGGTATGATGATTCTAACTGAAATAAGTCACACAGAAAAAGAAACATCATAAGATATCAGTAATACACGGAATGTAAACTTGGCTACACAGGAACTGAATTACAGAACAGAACAGGGTCTCAAATTTAGAAAACCAACTTATGCTTGCTTAAGGGGAAAGGTGAGTTGGGGTGCTGCATAAAACCAGAGATTGAAATGAGCACAGATAAAGTTCCTTAAGCCAAATATGGAATAGACAAGAGCTACTCCTTGCTCAACGAAATGGACTCAACACCGCATATTAAACGCCTAAGAATGTGCCTGACTAGTAAGTATCTTAAAACCTATGGATTGCTATGTCTCCGAAAGAGAATCAAGCGTGTGTACAGGGGCATAAACGCAGTAGTGATAGGATTGGAGAGGTTCGGTGAACAAATGAAGATCCTTTGAAGTCATATTGCATGGCACCCATTCTATGGGTCTCAACTACCCAGGTTTCAGGTATTCTTCCTTCAGCTAAAACATGCATGTGGAACCTAGAATATGATCAACCATGTGATCGGGAGATGTGTTCAAATATGTCTCAATTTTCGTACCCTGGTACTCGGGTGCAACATTCCAGACGCTTTACTAACACTCTCCCGACTTGGAGAGTCAGTCCCTTTAACCTCCTGTTTGGCCCAGTTTGCAATTTCTGCGGAAGATGAACAGGAATAGCGAGAACCAATGAGAGACTAGCTGGAGGTGTCCGGACGGGCAAATTTAACTCTCATTTCCCACCAGGAAGAGGAATTAACCAAAGGCTCAGCGTGCCGTGCCCGAACCAGATTAGGGCCTGAAGCCATTCTGCGGTGTTGCGGCCAGCTCAAAAGAAAGCGAGTTGAAGAAAGGAGCTCAGGGGCACTGTAATTCACAAACCTGCAGAGTTATAAATGACAGCTATCGTCCAAAAATATACTGAAGTAAGGCTGCCAAGAGGAGTTGAAAGCGGGGCAGAATTGCAGGAAACCGATTTCAGGAGGTAGACTGGAATTGCATTGAAAGCATAGGAAAAGAGGCAGAACGTCCACAATGATGCACTTGGCCAAAAAGGGCGTATGCGTTTTTTCCTGAATATATTCAGGAAAAAACGCATACGCCCTTTTTGGCCAACCAAGCAAGCTTGCAAAGGAAATCTGCACTACAATGAAGTCTCACTTCCCCCCGGTCAAAAGGGCCATCTGAAAAAAGTGTAAAATCCAGCAAGGCAGGACAGGCCATGGAGAACTGGGAGCCTTGTTATGCTGATGGGCGGGATGTAAATTGCCAACAGACACTCGGGAGAAGTGTATGGTGTTTCCTGAAACATCTAAAAAACAAAGCAACAGAGCCTAGGGCACTTCCACTTATGGTCCTATAGCTTAGGGAAATTAAAATCAAAAAGACACAGCCACCCCAAAGTTTGGGACGCCTCTGTTTACAAGAACCTCGTTTACAGTACAAGATCAACATCGCAGAAAGTGAAAAATGGATAAAGAAGTTGTGGTATTTACTTACAAAGCAATATCACACAGCAATGAAATCTATGTCATCAGGCCCTTAGCAGCACAATGAGTGGATTCAGGTATGATGATTCTAACTGAAATAAGTCACACAGAAAAAGAAACATCATAAGATATCAGTAATACACGGAATGTAAACTTGGCTACACAGGAACTGAATTACAGAACAGAACAGCGTCTCAAATTTAGAAAACCAACTTATGCTTGCTTAAGGGGAAAGGTGAGTTGGGGTGCTGCATAAAACCAGAGATTGAAATGAGCACAGATAAAGTTCCTTAAGCCAAATATGGAATAGACAAGAGCTACTCCTTGCTCAACGAAATGGACTCAACACCGCATATTAAATGCCGAAGAATGTGCCTGACTAGTAACTATCTTAAAACCTATGGATTGCTATGTCTCCGAAAGAGAATCAAGCGTGTGTACAGGGGCATAAACGCAGTAGTGATAGGATTGGAGAGGTTCGGTGAGCAAATGAAGATCCTTTGAAGTCATATTGCATGGCACCCATTCTATGGGTCTCAACTACCCAGGTTTCAGGTATTCTTCCTTCAGCTAAAACATGCATGTGGAACCTAGAATATGATCAACCATGTGATCGGGAGATGTGTTCAAATATGTCTCAATTTTCGTACCCTGGTACTCGGGTGCAACATTCCAGAAGCTTTACTAACACTCTCCCGACTTGGAGAGTCAGTCCCTTTAACCTCCTGTTTGGCCCAGTTTGCAATTTCTGCGGAAGATGAACAGGAATAGCGAGAACCAATGAGAGACTAGCTGGAGGTGTCTGGACGGGCAAATTTAACTCTCATTTCCCACCAGGAAGAGGAATTAACCAAAGGCTCAGCGTGCCGTGCCCGAACCGGATTAGGGCCTGAAGCCATCCTGCGGTGTTGCGGCCAGATCAAAAGAAAGCGATTTGAAGAAAGGAGCTCAGGGGCACTGTAATTCACAAACCTGCAGAGTTATAAATGACAGCTATCGTCCAAAAATATACTGAAGTAAGGCTGCCAAGAGGAGTTGAAAGCGGGGCAGAATTGCAGGAAACCGATTTCAGGAGGTAGACTGGAATTGCATTGAAAGCATAGGAAAAGAGGCAGAACGTCCACAATGATGCACTTGGCCAAAAAGGGCGTATGCGTTTTTTCCTGAATATATTCAGGAAAAAACGCATACGCCCTTTTTGGCCAACCAAGCAAGCTTGCAAAGGAAATCTGCACTACAATGAAGTCTCACTTCCCCCCTGTCAAAAGGGCCATCTGAAAAAAGTGTAAAATCCAGCAAGGCAGGACAGGCCATGGAGAACTGGGAGCCTTGTTATGCTGATGGGCGGGATGTAAATTGCCAACAGACACTCGGGAGAAGTGTATGGTGTTTCCTGAAACATCTAAAAAACAAAGCAACAGAGCCTAGGGCATTTCCACTTATGGTCCTATAGCTTAGGGAAATTAAAATCAAAAAGACACAGCCACCCCAAAGTTTGGGACGCCTCTGTTTACAAGAACCTCGTTTACAGTACAAGATCAACATCGCAGAAAGTGAAAAATGGATAAAGAAGTTGTGGTGTTTACTTACAAAGCAATATCACTCAGCAATGAAATCTATGTCATCAGGCCCTTAGCAGCACAATGAGTGGATTCAGGTATGATGATTCTAACTGAAATAAGTCACACAGAAAAAGAAACATCATAAGATATCAGTAATACACGGAATGTAAACTTGGCTACACAGGAACTGAATTACAGAACAGAACAGGGTCTCAAATTTAGAAAACCAACTTATGCTTGCTTAAGGGGAAAGGTGAGTTGGGGTGCTGCATAAAACCAGAGATTGAAATGAGCACAGATAAAGTTCCTTAAGCCAAATATGGAATAGACAAGAGCTACTCCTTGCTCAACGAAATGGACTCAACACCGCATATTAAACGCCTAAGAATGTGCCTGACTAGTAAGTATCTTAAAACCTATGGATTGCTATGTCTCCGAAAGAGAATCAAGCGTGTGTACAGGGGCATAAACGCAGTAGTGATAGGATTGGAGAGGTTCGGTGAACAAATGAAGATCCTTTGAAGTCATATTGCATGGCACCCATTCTATGGGTCTCAACTACCCAGGTTTCAGGTATTCTTCCTTCAGCTAAAACATGCATGTGGAACCTAGAATATGATCAACCATGTGATCGGGAGATGTGTTCAAATATGTCTCAATTTTCGTACCCTGGTACTCGGGTGCAACATTCCAGACGCTTTACTAACACTCTCCCGACTTGGAGAGTCAGTCCCTTTAACCTCCTGTTTGGCCCAGTTTGCAATTTCTGCGGAAGATGAACAGGAATAGCGAGAACCAATGAGAGACTAGCTGGAGGTGTCCGGACGGGCAAATTTAACTCTCATTTCCCACCAGGAAGAGGAATTAACCAAAGGCTCAGCGTGCCGTGCCCGAACCAGATTAGGGCCTGAAGCCATTCTGCGGTGTTGCGGCCAGCTCAAAAGAAAGCGAGTTGAAGAAAGGAGCTCAGGGGCACTGTAATTCACAAACCTGCAGAGTTATAAATGACAGCTATCGTCCAAAAATATACTGAAGTAAGGCTGCCAAGAGGACTTGAAAGCGGGGCAGAATTGCAGGAAACCGATTTCAGGAGGTAGACTGGAATTGCATTGAAAGCATAGGAAAAGAGGCAGAACGTCCACAATGATGCACTTGGCCAAAAAGGGCGTATGCGTTTTTTCCTGAATATATTCAGGAAAAAACGCATACGCCCTTTTTGGCCAACCAAGCAAGCTTGCAAAGGAAATCTGCACTACAATGAAGTCTCACTTCCCCCCGGTCAAAAGGGCCATCTGAAAAAAGTGTAAAATCCAGCAAGGCAGGACAGGCCATGGAGAACTGGGAGCCTTGTTATGCTGATGGGCGGGATGTTAATTGCCAACAGACACTCGGGATAAGTGTATGGTGTTTCCTGAAGCATCTAAAAAACAAAGCAACAGAGCCTAGGGCACTTCCACTTATGGTCCTATAGCTTAGGGAAATGAAAATCAAAAAGACACAGCCACCCCAAAGTTTGGGACGCCTCTGTTTACAAGAACCTCGTTTACAGTACAAGATCAACATCGCAGAAAGTGAAAAATGGATAAAGAAGTTGTGGTATTTACTTACAAAGCAATATCACTCAGCAATGAAATCTATGTCATCAGGCCCTTAGCAGCACAATGAGTGGATTCAGGTATGATGATTCTAACTGAAATAAGTCACACAGAAAAAGAAACATCATAAGATATCAGTAATACACGGAATATAAACTTGGCTACACAGGAACTGAATTACAGAACAGAACAGCGTCTCAAATTTAGAAAACCAACTTATGCTTGCTTAAGGGGAAAGGTGAGTTGGGGTGCTGCATAAAACCAGAGATTGAAATGAGCACAGATAAAGTTCCTTAAGCCAAATATGGAATAGACAAGAGCTACTCCTTGCTCAACGAAATGGACTCAACACCGCATATTAAACGCCTAAGAATGTGCCTGACTAGTAAGTATCTTAAAACCTATGGATTGCTATGTCTCCGAAAGAGAATCAAGCGTGTGTACAGGGGCATAAACGCAGTAGTGATAGGATTGGAGAGGTTCGGTGAGCAAATGAAGATCCTTTGAAGTCATATTGCATGGCACCCATTCTATGGGTCTCAACTACCCAGGTTTCAGGTATTCTTCCTTCAGCTAAAACATGCATGTGGAACCTAGAATATGATCAACCATGTGATCGGGAGATGTGTTCAAATATGTCTCAATTTTCGTACCCTGGTACTCGGGTGCAACATTCCAGACGCTTTACTAACACTCTCCCGACTTGGAGAGTCAGTCCCTTTAACCTCCTGTTTGGCCCAGTTTGCAATTTCTGCGGAAGATGAACAGGAATAGGGAGAACCAATGAGAGACTAGCTGGAGGTGTCTGGACGGGCAAATTTAACTCTCATTTCCCACCAGGAAGAGGAATTAACCAAAGGCTTAGCGTGCCGTGCCAGAACCAGATTAGGGCCTGAAGCCATCCTGCGGTGTTGCGGCCAGCTCAAAAGAAAGCGAGTTGAAGAAAGGAGCTCAGGGGCACTGTAATTCACAAACCTGCAGAGTTATAAATGACAGCTATCGTCCAAAAATATACTGAAGTAAGGCTGCCAAGAGGACTTGAAAGCGGGGCAGAATTGCAGGAAACCGATTTCAGGAGGTAGACTGGAATTGCATTGAAAGCATAGGAAAAGAGGCAGAACGTCCACAATGATGCACTTGGCCAAAAAGGGCGTATGCGTTTTTTCCTGAATATATTCAGGAAAAAACGCATACGCCCTTTTTGGCCAACCAAGCAAGCTTGCAAAGGAAATCTGCACTACAATGAAGTCTCACTTCCCCCCGGTCAAAAGGGCCATCTGAAAAAAGTGTAAAATCCAGCAAGGCAGGACAGGCCATGGAGAACTGGGAGCCTTGTTATGCTGATGGGCGGGATGTAAATTGCCAACAGACACTCGGGAGAAGTGTATGGTGTTTCCTGAAACATCTAAAAAACAAAGCAACAGAGCCTAGGGCACTTCCACTTATGGTCCTATAGCTTAGGGAAATTAAAATCAAAAAGACACAGCCACCCCAAAGTTTGGGACACCTCTGTTTACAAGAACCTCGTTTACAGTACAAGATCAACATCGCAGAAAGTGAAAAATGGATAAAGAAGTTGTGGTATTTACTTACAAAGCAATATCACACAGCAATGAAATCTATGTCATCAGGCCCTTAGCAGCACAATGAGTGGATTCAGGTATGATGATTCTAACTGAAATAAGTCACACAGAAAAAGAAACATCATAAGATATCAGTAATACACGGAATGTAAACTTGGCTACACAGGAACTGAATTACAGAACAGAACAGCGTCTCAAATTTAGAAAACCAACTTATGCTTGCTTAAGGGGAAAGGTGAGTTGGGGTGCTGCATAAAACCAGAGATTGAAATGAGCACAGATAAAGTTCCTTAAGCCAAATATGGAATAGACAAGAGCTACTCCTTGCTCAACGAAATGGACTCAACACCGCATATTAAATGCCGAAGAATGTGCCTGACTAGTAACTATCTTAAAACCTATGGATTGCTATGTCTCCGAAAGAGAATCAAGCGTGTGTACAGGGGCATAAACGCAGTAGTGATAGGATTGGAGAGGTTCGGTGAGCAAATGAAGATCCTTTGAAGTCATATTGCATGGCACCCATTCTATGGGTCTCAACTACCCAGGTTTCAGGTATTCTTCCTTCAGCTAAAACATGCATGTGGAACCTAGAATATGATCAACCATGTGATCGGGAGATGTGTTCAAATATGTCTCAATTTTCGTACCCTGGTACTCGGGTGCAACATTCCAGAAGCTTTACTAACACTCTCCCGACTTGGAGAGTCAGTCCCTTTAACCTCCTGTTTGGCCCAGTTTGCAATTTCTGCGGAAGATGAACAGGAATAGCGAGAACCAATGAGAGACTAGCTGGAGGTGTCTGGACGGGCAAATTTAACTCTCATTTCCCACCAGGAAGAGGAATTAACCAAAGGCTCAGCGTGCCGTGCCCGAACCGGATTAGGGCCTGAAGCCATCCTGCGGTGTTGCGGCCAGATCAAAAGAAAGCGATTTGAAGAAAGGAGCTCAGGGGCACTGTAATTCACAAACCTGCAGAGTTATAAATGACAGCTATCGTCCAAAAATATACTGAAGTAAGGCTGCCAAGAGGAGTTGAAAGCGGGGCAGAATTGCAGGAAACCGATTTCAGGAGGTAGACTGGAATTGCATTGAAAGCATAGGAAAAGAGGCAGAACGTCCACAATGATGCACTTGGCCAAAAAGGGCGTATGCGTTTTTTCCTGAATATATTCAGGAAAAAACGCATACGCCCTTTTTGGCCAACCAAGCAAGCTTGCAAAGGAAATCTGCACTACAATGAAGTCTCACTTCCCCCCTGTCAAAAGGGCCATCTGAAAAAAGTGTAAAATCCAGCAAGGCAGGACAGGCCATGGAGAACTGGGAGCCTTGTTATGCTGATGGGCGGGATGTAAATTGCCAACAGACACTCGGGAGAAGTGTATGGTGTTTCCTGAAACATCTAAAAAACAAAGCAACAGAGCCTAGGGCATTTCCACTTATGGTCCTATAGCTTAGGGAAATTAAAATCAAAAAGACACAGCCACCCCAAAGTTTGGGACGCCTCTGTTTACAAGAACCTCGTTTACAGTACAAGATCAACATCGCAGAAAGTGAAAAATGGATAAAGAAGTTGTGGTGTTTACTTACAAAGCAATATCACTCAGCAATGAAATCTATGTCATCAGGCCCTTAGCAGCACAATGAGTGGATTCAGGTATGATGATTCTAACTGAAATAAGTCACACAGAAAAAGAAACATCATAAGATATCAGTAATACACGGAATGTAAACTTGGCTACACAGGAACTGAATTACAGAACAGAACAGGGTCTCAAATTTAGAAAACCAACTTATGCTTGCTTAAGGGGAAAGGTGAGTTGGGGTGCTGCATAAAACCAGAGATTGAAATGAGCACAGATAAAGTTCCTTAAGCCAAATATGGAATAGACAAGAGCTACTCCTTGCTCAACGAAATGGACTCAACACCGCATATTAAACGCCTAAGAATGTGCCTGACTAGTAAGTATCTTAAAACCTATGGATTGCTATGTCTCCGAAAGAGAATCAAGCGTGTGTACAGGGGCATAAACGCAGTAGTGATAGGATTGGAGAGGTTCGGTGAACAAATGAAGATCCTTTGAAGTCATATTGCATGGCACCCATTCTATGGGTCTCAACTACCCAGGTTTCAGGTATTCTTCCTTCAGCTAAAACATGCATGTGGAACCTAGAATATGATCAACCATGTGATCGGGAGATGTGTTCAAATATGTCTCAATTTTCGTACCCTGGTACTCGGGTGCAACATTCCAGAAGCTTTACTAACACTCTCCCGACTTGGAGAGTCAGTCCCTTTAACCTCCTGTTTGGCCCAGTTTGCAATTTCTGCGGAAGATGAACAGGAATAGCGAGAACCAATGAGAGACTAGCTGGAGGTGTCTGGACGGGCAAATTTAACTCTCATTTCCCACCAGGAAGAGGAATTAACCAAAGGCTCAGCGTGCCGTGCCCGAACCGGATTAGGGCCTGAAGCCATCCTGCGGTGTTGCGGCCAGATCAAAAGAAAGCGATTTGAAGAAAGGAGCTCAGGGGCACTGTAATTCACAAACCTGCAGAGTTATAAATGACAGCTATCGTCCAAAAATATACTGAAGTAAGGCTGCCAAGAGGAGTTGAAAGCGGGGCAGAATTGCAGGAAACCGATTTCAGGAGGTAGACTGGAATTGCATTGAAAGCATAGGAAAAGAGGCAGAACGTCCACAATGATGCACTTGGCCAAAAAGGGCGTATGCGTTTTTTCCTGAATATATTCAGGAAAAAACGCATACGCCCTTTTTGGCCAACCAAGCAAGCTTGCAAAGGAAATCTGCACTACAATGAAGTCTCACTTCCCCCCTGTCAAAAGGGCCATCTGAAAAAAGTGTAAAATCCAGCAAGGCAGGACAGGCCATGGAGAACTGGGAGCCTTGTTATGCTGATGGGCGGGATGTAAATTGCCAACAGACACTCGGGAGAAGTGTATGGTGTTTCCTGAAACATCTAAAAAACAAAGCAACAGAGCCTAGGGCATTTCCACTTATGGTCCTATAGCTTAGGGAAATTAAAATCAAAAAGACACAGCCACCCCAAAGTTTGGGACGCCTCTGTTTACAAGAACCTCGTTTACAGTACAAGATCAACATCGCAGAAAGTGAAAAATGGATAAAGAAGTTGTGGTGTTTACTTACAAAGCAATATCACTCAGCAATGAAATCTATGTCATCAGGCCCTTAGCAGCACAATGAGTGGATTCAGGTATGATGATTCTAACTGAAATAAGTCACACAGAAAAAGAAACATCATAAGATATCAGTAATACACGGAATGTAAACTTGGCTACACAGGAACTGAATTACAGAACAGAACAGGGTCTCAAATTTAGAAAACCAACTTATGCTTGCTTAAGGGGAAAGGTGAGTTGGGGTGCTGCATAAAACCAGAGATTGAAATGAGCACAGATAAAGTTCCTTAAGCCAAATATGGAATAGACAAGAGCTACTCCTTGCTCAACGAAATGGACTCAACACCGCATATTAAACGCCTAAGAATGTGCCTGACTAGTAAGTATCTTAAAACCTATGGATTGCTATGTCTCCGAAAGAGAATCAAGCGTGTGTACAGGGGCATAAACGCAGTAGTGATAGGATTGGAGAGGTTCGGTGAACAAATGAAGATCCTTTGAAGTCATATTGCATGGCACCCATTCTATGGGTCTCAACTACCCAGGTTTCAGGTATTCTTCCTTCAGCTAAAACATGCATGTGGAACCTAGAATATGATCAACCATGTGATCGGGAGATGTGTTCAAATATGTCTCAATTTTCGTACCCTGGTACTCGGGTGCAACATTCCAGACGCTTTACTAACACTCTCCCCACTTGGAGAGTCAGTCCCTTTAACCTCCTGTTTGGCCCAGTTTGCAATTTCTGCGGAAGATGAACAGGAATAGCGAGAACCAATGAGAGACTAGCTGGAGGTGTCCGGACGGGCAAATTTAACTCTCATTTCCCACCAGGAAGAGGAATTAACCAAAGGCTCAGCGTGCCGTGCCCGAACCAGATTAGGGCCTGAAGCCATTCTGCGGTGTTGCGGCCAGCTCAAAAGAAAGCGAGTTGAAGAAAGGAGCTCAGGGGCACTGTAATTCACAAAACTGCAGAGTTATAAATGACAGCTATCGTCCAAAAATATACTGAAGTAAGGCTGCCAAGAGGACTTGAAAGCGGGGCAGAATTGCAGGAAACCGATTTCAGGAGGTAGACTGGAATTGCATTGAAAGCATAGGAAAAGAGGCAGAACGTCCACAATGATGCACTTGGCCAAAAAGGGCGTATGCGTTTTTTCCTGAATATATTCAGGAAAAAACGCATACGCCCTTTTTGGCCAACCAAGCAAGCTTGCAAAGGAAATCTGCACTACAATGAAGTCTCACTTCCCCCCGGTCAAAAGGGCCATCTGAAAAAAGTGTAAAATCCAGCAAGGCAGGACAGGCCATGGAGAACTGGGAGCCTTGTTATGCTGATGGGCGGGATGTAAATTGCCAACAGACACTCGGGAGAAGTGTATGGTGTTTCCTGAAACATCTAAAAAACAAAGCAACAGAGCCTAGGGCACTTCCACTTATGGTCCTATAGCTTAGGGAAATTAAAATCAAAAAGACACAGCCACCCCAAAGTTTGGGACGCCTCTGTTTACAAGAACCTCGTTTACAGTACAAGATCAACATTGCAGAAAGTGAAAAATGGATAAAGAAGTTGTGGTATTTACTTACAAAGCAATATCACACAGCAATGAAATCTATGTCATCAGGCCCTTAGCAGCACAATGAGTGGATTCAGGTATGATGATTCTAACTGAAATAAGTCACACAGAAAAAGAAACATCATAAGATATCAGTAATACACGGAATGTAAACTTGGCTACACAGGAACTGAATTACAGAACAGAACAGCGTCTCAAATTTAGAAAACCAACTTATGCTTGCTTAAGGGGAAAGGTGAGTTGGGGTGCTGCATAAAACCAGAGATTGAAATGAGCACAGATAAAGTTCCTTAAGCCAAATATGGAATAGACAAGAGCTACTCCTTGCTCAACGAAATGGACTCAACACCGCATATTAAATGCCGAAGAATGTGCCTGACTAGTAACTATCTTAAAACCTATGGATTGCTATGTCTCCGAAAGAGAATCAAGCGTGTGTACAGGGGCATAAACGCAGTAGTGATAGGATTGGAGAGGTTCGGTGAGCAAATGAAGATCCTTTGAAGTCATATTGCATGGCACCCATTCTATGGGTCTCAACTACCCAGGTTTCAGGTATTCTTCCTTCAGCTAAAACATGCATGTGGAACCTAGAATATGATCAACCATGTGATCGGGAGATGTGTTCAAATATGTCTCAATTTTCGTACCCTGGTACTCGGGTGCAACATTCCAGAAGCTTTACTAACACTCTCCCGACTTGGAGAGTCAGTCCCTTTAACCTCCTGTTTGGCCCAGTTTGCAATTTCTGCGGAAGATGAACAGGAATAGCGAGAACCAATGAGAGACTAGCTGGAGGTGTCTGGACGGGCAAATTTAACTCTCATTTCCCACCAGGAAGAGGAATTAACCAAAGGCTCAGCGTGCCGTGCCCGAACCGGATTAGGGCCTGAAGCCATCCTGCGGTGTTGCGGCCAGATCACAAGAAAGCGAGTTGAAGAAAGGAGCTCAGGGGCACTGTAATTCACAAACCTGCAGAGTTATAAATGACAGCTATCGTCCAAAAATATACTGAAGTAAGGCTGCCAAGAGGAGTTGAAAGCGGGGCAGAATTGCAGGAAACCGATTTCAGGAGGTAGACTGGAATTGCATTGAAAGCATAGGAAAAGAGGCAGAACGTCCACAATGATGCACTTGGCCAAAAAGGGCGTATGCGTTTTTTCCTGAATATATTCAGGAAAAAACGCATACGCCCTTTTTGGCCAACCAAGCAAGCTTGCAAAGGAAATCTGCACTACAATGAAGTCTCACTTCCCCCCGGTCAAAAGGGCCATCTGAAAAAAGTGTAAAATCCAGCAAGGCAGGACAGGCCATGGAGAACTGGGAGCCTTGTTATGCTGATGGGCGGGATGTTAATTGCAAACAGACACTCGGGATAAGTGTATGGTGTTTCCTGAAGCATCTAAAAAACAAAGCAACAGAGCCTAGGGCACTTCCACTTATGGTCCTATAGCTTAGGGAAATGAAAATCAAAAAGACACAGCCACCCCAAAGTTTGGGACGCCTCTGTTTACAAGAACCTCGTTTACAGTACAAGATCAACATCGCAGAAAGTGAAAAATGGATAAAGAAGTTGTGGTATTTACTTACAAAGCAATATCACTCAGCAATGAAATCTATGTCATCAGGCCCTTAGCAGCACAATGAGTGGATTCAGGTATGATGATTCTAACTGAAATAAGTCACACAGAAAAAGAAACATCATAAGATATCAGTAATACACGGAATGTAAACTTGGCTACACAGGAACTGAATTACAGAACAGAACAGGGTCTCAAATTTAGAAAACCAACTTATGCTTGCTTAAGGGGAAAGGTGAGTTGGGGTGCTGCATAAAACCAGAGATTGAAATGAGCACAGATAAAGTTCCTTAAGCCAAATATGGAATAGACAAGAGCTACTCCTTGCTCAACGAAATGGACTCAACACCGCATATTAAACGCCTAAGAATGTGCCTGACTAGTAAGTATCTTAAAACCTATGGATTGCTATGTCTCCGAAAGAGAATCAAGCGTGTGTACAGGGGCATAAACGCAGTAGTGATAGGATTGGAGAGGTTCGGTGAGCAAATGAAGATCCTTTGAAGTCATATTGCATGGCACCCATTCTATGGGTCTCAACTACCCAGGTTTCAGGTATTCTTCCTTCAGCTAAAACATGCATGTGGAACCTAGAATATGATCAACCATGTGATCGGGAGATGTGTTCAAATATGTCTCAATTTTCGTACCCTGGTACTCGGGTGCAACATTCCAGACGCTTTACTAACACTCTCCCGACTTGGAGAGTCAGTCCCTTTAACCTCCTGTTTGGCCCAGTTTGCAATTTCTGCGGAAGATGAACAGGAATAGGGAGAACCAATGAGAGACTAGCTGGAGGTGTCTGGACGGGCAAATTTAACTCTCATTTCCCACCAGGAAGAGGAATTAACCAAAGGCTTAGCGTGCCGTGCCAGAACCAGATTAGGGCCTGAAGCCATCCTGCGGTGTTGCGGCCAGCTCAAAAGAAAGCGAGTTGAAGAAAGGAGCTCAGGGGCACTGTAATTCACAAACCTGCAGAGTTATAAATGACAGCTATCGTCCAAAAATATACTGAAGTAAGGCTGCCAAGAGGACTTGAAAGCGGGGCAGAATTGCAGGAAACCGATTTCAGGAGGTAGACTGGAATTGCATTGAAAGCATAGGAAAAGAGGCAGAACGTCCACAATGATGCACTTGGCCAAAAAGGGCGTATGCGTTTTTTCCTGAATATATTCAGGAAAAAACGCATACGCCCTTTTTGGCCAACCAAGCAAGCTTGCAAAGGAAATCTGCACTACAATGAAGTCTCACTTCCCCCCTGTCAAAAGGGCCATCTGAAAAAAGTGTAAAATCCAGCAAGGCAGGACAGGCCATGGAGAACTGGGAGCCTTGTTATGCTGATGGCCGGGATGTAAATTGCCAACAGACACTCGGGAGAAGTGTATGGTGTTTCCTGAAACATCTAAAAAACAAAGCAACAGAGCCTAGGGCACTTCCACTTATGGTCCTATAGCTTAGGGAAATTAAAATCAAAAAGACACAGCCACCCCAAAGTTTGGGACACCTCTGTTTACAAGAACCTCGTTTACAGTACAAGATCAACATCGCAGAAAGTGAAAAATGGATAAAGAAGTTGTGGTATTTACTTACAAAGCAATATCACACAGCAATGAAATCTATGTCATCAGGCCCTTAGCAGCACAATGAGTGGATTCAGGTATGATGATTCTAACTGAAATAAGTCACACAGAAAAAGAAACATCATAAGATATCAGTAATACACGGAATGTAAACTTGGCTACACAGGAACTGAATTACAGAACAGAACAGCGTCTCAAATTTAGAAAACCAACTTATGCTTGCTTAAGGGGAAAGGTGAGTTGGGGTGCTGCATAAAACCAGAGATTGAAATGAGCACAGATAAAGTTCCTTAAGCCAAATATGGAATAGACAAGAGCTACTCCTTGCTCAACGAAATGGACTCAACACCGCATATTAAATGCCGAAGAATGTGCCTGACTAGTAACTATCTTAAAACCTATGGATTGCTATGTCTCCGAAAGAGAATCAAGCGTGTGTACAGGGGCATAAACGCAGTAGTGATAGGATTGGAGAGGTTCGGTGAGCAAATGAAGATCCTTTGAAGTCATATTGCATGGCACCCATTCTATGGGTCTCAACTACCCAGGTTTCAGGTATTCTTCCTTCAGCTAAAACATGCATGTGGAACCTAGAATATGATCAACCATGTGATCGGGAGATGTGTTCAAATATGTCTCAATTTTCGTACCCTGGTACTCGGGTGCAACATTCCAGAAGCTTTACTAACACTCTCCCGACTTGGAGAGTCAGTCCCTTTAACCTCCTGTTTGGCCCAGTTTGCAATTTCTGCGGAAGATGAACAGGAATAGCGAGAACCAATGAGAGACTAGCTGGAGGTGTCTGGACGGGCAAATTTAACTCTCATTTCCCACCAGGAAGAGGAATTAACCAAAGGCTCAGCGTGCCGTGCCCGAACCGGATTAGGGCCTGAAGCCATCCTGCGGTGTTGCGGCCAGATCAAAAGAAAGCGATTTGAAGAAAGGAGCTCAGGGGCACTGTAATTCACAAACCTGCAGAGTTATAAATGACAGCTATCGTCCAAAAATATACTGAAGTAAGGCTGCCAAGAGGAGTTGAAAGCGGGGCAGAATTGCAGGAAACCGATTTCAGGAGGTAGACTGGAATTGCATTGAAAGCATAGGAAAAGAGGCAGAACGTCCACAATGATGCACTTGGCCAAAAAGGGCGTATGCGTTTTTTCCTGAATATATTCAGGAAAAAACGCATACGCCCTTTTTGGCCAACCAAGCAAGCTTGCAAAGGAAATCTGCACTACAATGAAGTCTCACTTCCCCCCTGTCAAAAGGGCCATCTGAAAAAAGTGTAAAATCCAGCAAGGCAGGACAGGCCATGGAGAACTGGGAGCCTTGTTATGCTGATGGGCGGGATGTAAATTGCCAACAGACACTCGGGAGAAGTGTATGGTGTTTCCTGAAACATCTAAAAAACAAAGCAACAGAGCCTAGGGCATTTCCACTTATGGTCCTATAGCTTAGGGAAATTAAAATCAAAAAGACACAGCCACCCCAAAGTTTGGGACGCCTCTGTTTACAAGAACCTCGTTTACAGTACAAGATCAACATCGCAGAAAGTGAAAAATGGATAAAGAAGTTGTGGTGTTTACTTACAAAGCAATATCACTCAGCAATGAAATCTATGTCATCAGGCCCTTAGCAGCACAATGAGTGGATTCAGGTATGATGATTCTAACTGAAATAAGTCACACAGAAAAAGAAACATCATAAGATATCAGTAATACACGGAATGTAAACTTGGCTACACAGGAACTGAATTACAGAACAGAACAGGGTCTCAAATTTAGAAAACCAACTTATGCTTGCTTAAGGGGAAAGGTGAGTTGGGGTGCTGCATAAAACCAGAGATTGAAATGAGCACAGATAAAGTTCCTTAAGCCAAATATGGAATAGACAAGAGCTACTCCTTGCTCAACGAAATGGACTCAACACCGCATATTAAACGCCTAAGAATGTGCCTGACTAGTAAGTATCTTAAAACCTATGGATTGCTATGTCTCCGAAAGAGAATCAAGCGTGTGTACAGGGGCATAAACGCAGTAGTGATAGGATTGGAGAGGTTCGGTGAACAAATGAAGATCCTTTGAAGTCATATTGCATGGCACCCATTCTATGGGTCTCAACTACCCAGGTTTCAGGTATTCTTCCTTCAGCTAAAACATGCATGTGGAACCTAGAATATGATCAACCATGTGATCGGGAGATGTGTTCAAATATGTCTCAATTTTCGTACCCTGGTACTCGGGTGCAACATTCCAGACGCTTTACTAACACTCTCCCCACTTGGAGAGTCAGTCCCTTTAACCTCCTGTTTGGCCCAGTTTGCAATTTCTGCGGAAGATGAACAGGAATAGCGAGAACCAATGAGAGACTAGCTGGAGGTGTCCGGACGGGCAAATTTAACTCTCATTTCCCACCAGGAAGAGGAATTAACCAAAGGCTCAGCGTGCCGTGCCCGAACCAGATTAGGGCCTGAAGCCATTCTGCGGTGTTGCGGCCAGCTCAAAAGAAAGCGAGTTGAAGAAAGGAGCTCAGGGGCACTGTAATTCACAAAACTGCAGAGTTATAAATGACAGCTATCGTCCAAAAATATACTGAAGTAAGGCTGCCAAGAGGACTTGAAAGCGGGGCAGAATTGCAGGAAACCGATTTCAGGAGGTAGACTGGAATTGCATTGAAAGCATAGGAAAAGAGGCAGAACGTCCACAATGATGCACTTGGCCAAAAAGGGCGTATGCGTTTTTTCCTGAATATATTCAGGAAAAAACGCATACGCCCTTTTTGGCCAACCAAGCAAGCTTGCAAAGGAAATCTGCACTACAATGAAGTCTCACTTCCCCCCGGTCAAAAGGGCCATCTGAAAAAAGTGTAAAATCCAGCAAGGCAGGACAGGCCATGGAGAACTGGGAGCCTTGTTATGCTGATGGGCGGGATGTAAATTGCCAACAGACACTCGGGAGAAGTGTATGGTGTTTCCTGAAACATCTAAAAAACAAAGCAACAGAGCCTAGGGCACTTCCACTTATGGTCCTATAGCTTAGGGAAATTAAAATCAAAAAGACACAGCCACCCCAAAGTTTGGGACGCCTCTGTTTACAAGAACCTCGTTTACAGTACAAGATCAACATTGCAGAAAGTGAAAAATGGATAAAGAAGTTGTGGTATTTACTTACAAAGCAATATCACACAGCAATGAAATCTATGTCATCAGGCCCTTAGCAGCACAATGAGTGGATTCAGGTATGATGATTCTAACTGAAATAAGTCACACAGAAAAAGAAACATCATAAGATATCAGTAATACACGGAATGTAAACTTGGCTACACAGGAACTGAATTACAGAACAGAACAGCGTCTCAAATTTAGAAAACCAACTTATGCTTGCTTAAGGGGAAAGGTGAGTTGGGGTGCTGCATAAAACCAGAGATTGAAATGAGCACAGATAAAGTTCCTTAAGCCAAATATGGAATAGACAAGAGCTACTCCTTGCTCAACGAAATGGACTCAACACCGCATATTAAATGCCGAAGAATGTGCCTGACTAGTAACTATCTTAAAACCTATGGATTGCTATGTCTCCGAAAGAGAATCAAGCGTGTGTACAGGGGCATAAACGCAGTAGTGATAGGATTGGAGAGGTTCGGTGAGCAAATGAAGATCCTTTGAAGTCATATTGCATGGCACCCATTCTATGGGTCTCAACTACCCAGGTTTCAGGTATTCTTCCTTCAGCTAAAACATGCATGTGGAACCTAGAATATGATCAACCATGTGATCGGGAGATGTGTTCAAATATGTCTCAATTTTCGTACCCTGGTACTCGGGTGCAACATTCCAGAAGCTTTACTAACACTCTCCCGACTTGGAGAGTCAGTCCCTTTAACCTCCTGTTTGGCCCAGTTTGCAATTTCTGCGGAAGATGAACAGGAATAGCGAGAACCAATGAGAGACTAGCTGGAGGTGTCTGGACGGGCAAATTTAACTCTCATTTCCCACCAGGAAGAGGAATTAACCAAAGGCTCAGCGTGCCGTGCCCGAACCGGATTAGGGCCTGAAGCCATCCTGCGGTGTTGCGGCCAGATCACAAGAAAGCGAGTTGAAGAAAGGAGCTCAGGGGCACTGTAATTCACAAACCTGCAGAGTTATAAATGACAGCTATCGTCCAAAAATATACTGAAGTAAGGCTGCCAAGAGGAGTTGAAAGCGGGGCAGAATTGCAGGAAACCGATTTCAGGAGGTAGACTGGAATTGCATTGAAAGCATAGGAAAAGAGGCAGAACGTCCACAATGATGCACTTGGCCAAAAAGGGCGTATGCGTTTTTTCCTGAATATATTCAGGAAAAAACGCATACGCCCTTTTTGGCCAACCAAGCAAGCTTGCAAAGGAAATCTGCACTACAATGAAGTCTCACTTCCCCCCGGTCAAAAGGGCCATCTGAAAAAAGTGTAAAATCCAGCAAGGCAGGACAGGCCATGGAGAACTGGGAGCCTTGTTATGCTGATGGCCGGGATGTAAATTGCCAACAGACACTCGGGATAAGTGTATGGTGTTTCCTGAAGCATCTAAAAAACAAAGCAACAGAGCCTAGGGCACTTCCACTTATGGTCCTATAGCTTAGGGAAATGAAAATCAAAAAGACACAGCCACCCCAAAGTTTGGGACGCCTCTGTTTACAAGAACCTCGTTTACAGTACAAGATCAACATCGCAGAAAGTGAAAAATGGATAAAGAAGTTGTGGTATTTACTTACAAAGCAATATCACTCAGCAATGAAATCTATGTCATCAGGCCCTTAGCAGCACAATGAGTGGATTCAGGTATGATGATTCTAACTGAAATAAGTCACACAGAAAAAGAAACATCATAAGATATCAGTAATACACGGAATGTAAACTTGGCTACACAGGAACTGAATTACAGAACAGAACAGGGTCTCAAATTTAGAAAACCAACTTATGCTTGCTTAAGGGGAAAGGTGAGTTGGGGTGCTGCATAAAACCAGAGATTGAAATGAGCACAGATAAAGTTCCTTAAGCCAAATATGGAATAGACAAGAGCTACTCCTTGCTCAACGAAATGGACTCAACACCGCATATTAAACGCCTAAGAATGTGCCTGACTAGTAAGTATCTTAAAACCTATGGATTGCTATGTCTCCGAAAGAGAATCAAGCGTGTGTACAGGGGCATAAACGCAGTAGTGATAGGATTGGAGAGGTTCGGTGAGCAAATGAAGATCCTTTGAAGTCATATTGCATGGCACCCATTCTATGGGTCTCAACTACCCAGGTTTCAGGTATTCTTCCTTCAGCTAAAACATGCATGTGGAACCTAGAATATGATCAACCATGTGATCGGGAGATGTGTTCAAATATGTCTCAATTTTCGTACCCTGGTACTCGGGTGCAACATTCCAGACGCTTTACTAACACTCTCCCGACTTGGAGAGTCAGTCCCTTTAACCTCCTGTTTGGCCCAGTTTGCAATTTCTGCGGAAGATGAACAGGAATAGGGAGAACCAATGAGAGACTAGCTGGAGGTGTCTGGACGGGCAAATTTAACTCTCATTTCCCACCAGGAAGAGGAATTAACCAAAGGCTTAGCATGCCGTGCCAGAACCAGATTAGGGCCTGAAGCCATCCTGCGGTGTTGCGGCCAGCTCAAAAGAAAGCGAGTTGAAGAAAGGAGCTCAGGGGCACTGTAATTCACAAACCTGCAGAGTTATAAATGACAGCTATCGTCCAAAAATATACTGAAGTAAGGCTGCCAAGAGGACTTGAAAGCGGGGCAGAATTGCAGGAAACCGATTTCAGGAGGTAGACTGGAATTGCATTGAAAGCATAGGAAAAGAGGCAGAACGTCCACAATGATGCACTTGGCCAAAAAGGGCGTATGCGTTTTTTCCTGAATATATTCAGGAAAAAACGCATACGCCCTTTTTGGCCAACCAAGCAAGCTTGCAAAGGAAATCTGCACTACAATGAAGTCTCACTTCCCCCCTGTCAAAAGGGCCATCTGAAAAAAGTGTAAAATCCAGCAAGGCAGGACAGGCCATGGAGAACTGGGAGCCTTGTTATGCTGATGGCCGGGATGTAAATTGCCAACAGACACTCGGGAGAAGTGTATGGTGTTTCCTGAAACATCTAAAAAACAAAGCAACAGAGCCTAGGGCATTTCCACTTATGGTCCTATAGCTTAGGGAAATTAAAATCAAAAAGACACAGCCACCCCAAAGTTTGGGACGCCTCTGTTTACAAGAACCTCGTTTACAGTACAAGATCAACATCGCAGAAAGTGAAAAATGGATAAAGAAGTTGTGGTGTTTACTTACAAAGCAATATCACTCAGCAATGAAATCTATGTCATCAGGCCCTTAGCAGCACAATGAGTGGATTCAGGTATGATGATTCTAACTGAAATAAGTCACACAGAAAAAGAAACATCATAAGATATCAGTAATACACGGAATGTAAACTTGGCTACACAGGAACTGAATTACAGAACAGAACAGGGTCTCAAATTTAGAAAACCAACTTATGCTTGCTTAAGGGGAAAGGTGAGTTGGGGTGCTGCATAAAACCAGAGATTGAAATGAGCACAGATAAAGTTCCTTAAGCCAAATATGGAATAGACAAGAGCTACTCCTTGCTCAACGAAATGGACTCAACACCGCATATTAAACGCCTAAGAATGTGCCTGACTAGTAAGTATCTTAAAACCTATGGATTGCTATGTCTCCGAAAGAGAATCAAGCGTGTGTACAGGGGCATAAACGCAGTAGTGATAGGATTGGAGAGGTTCGGTGAACAAATGAAGATCCTTTGAAGTCATATTGCATGGCACCCATTCTATGGGTCTCAACTACCCAGGTTTCAGGTATTCTTCCTTCAGCTAAAACATGCATGTGGAACCTAGAATATGATCAACCATGTGATCGGGAGATGTGTTCAAATATGTCTCAATTTTCGTACCCTGGTACTCGGGTGCAACATTCCAGACGCTTTACTAACACTCTCCCGACTTGGAGAGTCAGTCCCTTTAACCTCCTGTTTGGCCCAGTTTGCAATTTCTGCGGAAGATGAACAGGAATAGCGAGAACCAATGAGAGACTAGCTGGAGGTGTCCGGACGGGCAAATTTAACTCTCATTTCCCATCAGGAAGAGGAATTAACCAAAGGCTCAGCGTGCCGTGCCCGAACCAGATTAGGGCCTGAAGCCATTCTGCGGTGTTGCGGCCAGCTCAAAAGAAAGCGAGTTGAAGAAAGGAGCTCAGAGGCACTGTAATTCACAAACCTGCAGAGTTATAAATGACAACTATCGTCCAAAAATATACTGAAGTAAGGCTGCCAAGAGGACTTGAAAGCGGGGCAGAATTGCAGGAAACCGATTTCAGGAGGTAGACTGGAATTGCATTGAAAGCATAGGAAAAGAGGCAGAACGTCCACAATGATGCACTTGGCCAAAAAGGGCGTATGTGTTTTTTCCTGAATATATTCAGGAAAAAACGCATACGCCCTTTTTGGCCAACCAAGCAAGCTTGCAAAGGAAATCTGCACTACAATGAAGTCTCACTTCCCCCCGGTCAAAAGGGCCATCTGAAAAAAGTGTAAAATCCAGCAAGGCAGGACAGGCCATGGAGAACTGGGAGCCTTGTTATGCTGATGGGCGGGATGTAAATTGCCAACAGACACTCGGGAGAAGTGTATGGTGTTTCCTGAAACATCTAAAAAACAAAGCAACAGAGCCTAGGGCATTTCCACTTATGGTCCTATAGCTTAGGGAAATTAAAATCAAAAAGACACAGCCACCCCAAAGTTTGGGACGCCTCTGTTTACAAGAACCTCGTTTACAGTACAAGATCAACATCGCAGAAAGTGAAAAATGGATAAAGAAGTTGTGGTGTTTACTTACAAAGCAATATCACTCAGCAATGAAATCTATGTCATCAGGCCCTTAGCAGCACAATGAGTGGATTCAGGTATGATGATTCTAACTGAAATAAGTCACACAGAAAAAGAAACATCATAAGATATCAGTAATACATGGAATGTAAACTTGGCTACACAGGAACTGAATTACAGAACAGAACAGGGTCTCAAATTTAGAAAACCAACTTATGCTTGCTTAAGGGGAAAGGTGAGTTGGGGTGCTGCATAAAACCAGAGATTGAAATGAGCACAGATAAAGTTCCTTAAGCCAAATATGGAATAGACAAGAGCTACTCCTTGCTCAACGAAATGGACTCAACACCGCATATTAAACGCCTAAGAATGTGCCTGACTAGTAAGTATCTTAAAACCTATGGATTGCTATGTCTCCGAAAGAGAATCAAGCGTGTGTACAGGGGCATAAACGCAGTAGTGATAGGATTGGAGAGGTTCGGTGAACAAATGAAGATCCTTTGAAGTCATATTGCATGGCACCCATTCTATGGGTCTCAACTACCCAGGTTTCAGGTATTCTTCCTTCAGCTAAAACATGCATGTGGAACCTAGAATATGATCAACCATGTGATCGGGAGATGTGTTCAAATATGTCTCAATTTTCGTACCCTGGTACTCGGGTGCAACATTCCAGACGCTTTACTAACACTCTCCCGACTTGGAGAGTCAGTCCCTTTAACCTCCTGTTTGGCCCAGTTTGCAATTTCTGCGGAAGATGAACAGGAATAGCGAGAACCAATGAGAGACTAGCTGGAGGTGTCCGGACGGGCAAATTTAACTCTCATTTCCCACCAGGAAGAGGAATTAACCAAAGGCTCAGCGTGCCGGGCCCGAACCAGATTAGGGCCTGAAGCCATTCTGCGGTGTTGCGGCCAGCTCAAAAGAAAGCGAGTTGAAGAAAGGAGCTCAGGGGCACTGTAATTCACAAACCTGCAGAGTTATAAATGACAGCTATCGTCCAAAAATATACTGAAGTAAGGCTGCCAAGAGGACTTGAAAGCGGGGCAGAATTGCAGGAAACCGATTTCAGGAGGTAGACTGGAATTGCATTGAAAGCATAGGAAAAGAGGCAGAACGTCCACAATGATGCACTTGGCCAAAAAGGGCGTATGCGTTTTTTCCTGAATATATTCAGGAAAAAACGCATACGCCCTTTTTGGCCAACCAAGCAAGCTTGCAAAGGAAATCTGCACTACAATGAAGTCTCACTTCCCCCCGGTCAAAAGGGCCATCTGAAAAAAGTGTAAAATCCAGCAAGGCAGGACAGGCCATGGAGAACTGGGAGCCTTGTTATGCTGATGGGCGGGATGTAAATTGCCAACAGACACTGGGGAGAAGTGTATGGTGTTTCCTGAAACATCTAAAAAACAAAGCAACAGAGCCTAGGGCATTTCCACTTATGGTCCTATAGCTTAGGGAAATTAAAATCAAAAAGACACAGCCACCCCAAAGTTTGGGATGCCTCTGTTTACAAGAACCTCGTTTACAGTACAAGATCAACATCGCAGAAAGTGAAAAATGGATAAAGAAGTTGTGGTATTTACTTACAAAGCAATATCACTCAGCAATGAAATCTATGTCATCAGGCCCGTCGCAGCACAATGAGTTGATTCAGGTATGATAATTCTAACTGAAATAACTCACACAGAAAAAGAAACATCATAAGATATCAGTAATACACGGAATGTAAACTTGGCTACACAGGAACTGAATTACAGAACAGAACAGGGTCTCAAATTTAGAAAACCAACTTATGCTTGCTTAAGGGGAAAGGTGAGTTGGGGTGCTGCATAAAACCAGAGATTGAAATGAGCACAGATAAAGTTCCTTAAGCCAAATATGGAATAGACAAGAACTACTCCTTGCTCAACGAAATGGACTCAACACCGCATATTAAACGCCTAAGAATGTGCCTGACTAGTAAGTATCTTAAAACCTATGGATTGCTATGTCTCCGAAAGAGAATCAAGCGTGTGTACAGGGGCATAAACGCAGTAGTGATAGGATTGGAGAGGTTCGGTGAGCAAATGAAGATCCTTTGAAGTCATATTGCATGGCATCCATTCTATGTGTCTCAACTACCCAGGTTTCAGGTATTCTTCCTTCAGCTAAAACATGCATGTGGTACCTAGAATATGATCAACCATGTGATCGGGAGATGTGTTCAAATATGTCTCAATTTTCGTACCCTGGTACTCGGGTGCAACATTCCAGACGCTTTACTAACACTCTCCCGACTTGGAGAGTCAGTCCCTTTAACCTCCTGTTTGGCCCAGTTTGCAATTTCTGCGGAAGATGAACAGGAATAGCGAGAACCAATGAGAGACTAGCTGGAGGTGTCTGGACGGGCAAATTTAACTCTCATTTCCCACCAGGAAGAGGAATTAACCAAAGGCTCAGCGTGCCGTGCCAGAACCAGATTAGGGCCTGAAGCCATCCTGCGGTGTTGCGGCCAGCTCACAAGAAAGCGAGTGGAAGAAAGGAGCTCAGGGGCACTGTAATTCACAAACCTGCAGAGTTATAAATGACAGCTTTCGTCCAAAAATATACTGAAGTAAGGCTGCCAAGAGGACTTGAAAGCGGGGCAGAATTGCAGGAAACCGATTTCAGGAGGTAGACTGGAATTGCATTGAAAGCATAGGAAAAGAGGCAGAACGTCCACAATGATGCACTTGGCCAAAAAGGGCGTATGCGTTTTTTCCTGAATATATTCAGGAAAAAACGCATACGCCCTTTTTGGCCAACCAAGCAAGCTTGCAAAGGAAATCTGCACTACAATGAAGTGTCACTTCCCCCCGGTCAAAAGGGCCATCTGAAAAAAGTGTAAAATCCAGAAAGGCAGGACAGGCCATGGAGAACTGGGAGCCTTGTTATGCTGATGGGCGGGATGTAAATTGCCAACAGACACTCGGGAGAAGTGTATGGTGTTTCCTGAAACATCTAAAAAACAAAGCAACAGAGCCTAGGGCACTTCCACTTATGGTACTATAGCTTAGGGAAATTAAAATCAAAAAGACACAGCCACCCCAAAGTTTGGGACGCCTCTGTTTACAAGACCCTCGTTTACAGTACAAGTTCAACATCGCAGAAAGTGAAAAATGGATAAAGAAGTTGTGGTATTTACTTACAAAGCAATATCACTCAGCAATGAAGTCTATGTCATCAGGCCCGTAGCAGCACAATGAGTTGATTCAGGTATGATGATTCTAACTGAAATAACTCACACAGAAAAAGAAACATCATAAGATATCAGTAATACACGGAATGTAAACTTGGCTACACAGGAACTGAATTACAGAACAGAACAGGGTCTCAAATTTAGAAAACCAACTTATGCTTGCTTAAGGGGAAAGGTGAGTTGGGGTGCTGCATAAAATCAGAGATTGAAATGAGCACAGATAAAGTTCCTTAAGCCAAATATGGAATAGACAAGAACTACTCCTTGCTCAACGAAATGGACTCAACACCGCATATTAAACGCCTAAGAATGTACCTGACTAGTAAGTATCTTAAAACCTATGGATTGCTATGTCTCCGAAAGAGAATCAAGCATGTGTACAGGGGCATAAACGCAGCAGTGATAGGATTGGAGAGGTTCGGTGAGCAAATGAAGACCCTTTGAAGTCATATTGCATGCTACCCATTCCACGGGTTTCAACTACCCAGGTTTAAGGTATTCTTCCTTCAGCTAAAACATGCATGTGGAACCCAGAGTATGATCAACCATGTGATCGGGAGACGTGTTCAAATATGTCTCAGTTTTCCTCCCCTGGTACTCGGGTGCAACATTCCAGACGCTTTACTAACACTCTCCCGACTTGGAGAGTCAGTCCCTTTAACGTCCTGTTTGGCCCAGTTTGCAATTTCTGCGGAAGATGAACAGGAATAGCGAGAACCAATGAGAGACTAGCTGGAGGTGTCTGGACGGGCAAATTTAACTCTCATTTCCCACCAGGAAGAGGAATTAACCAAAGGCTCAGCGTGCCGTGCCCGAACCAGATTATGGCCTGAAGCCATCCTGCGGTGTTGCGGCCAGCTCAAAAGAAAGCGAGGTGAAGAAAGGAGCTCAGGGGCACTGTAATTCACAAACCTGCAGAGTTATAAATGACAGCTATCGTCCAAAAATATACTGAAGTAAGGCTGCCAAGAGGACTTGAAAGCGGGGCAGAATTGCAGGAAACCAATTTCAGGAGGTAGACTGGAATTGCATTGAAAGCATAGGAAAAGAGGCAGAACGTCCACAATGATGCACTTGGCCAAAAAGGGCGTATGCGTTTTTTCCTGAATATATTCAGGAAAATACGCATACGCCCTTTTTGGCCAACCAAGCAAGCTTGCAAAGGAAATCTGCACTACAATGAAGTCTCACTTCCCGCCCCCCCGGTCAAAAGGGCAATCTGAAAAATGTGTAAAATCCAGAAAGGCAGGACAGGCCATGGAGAAATGGGAGCCTTGTTATGCTGATGGGCGGGATGTAAATTGCCAACAGACACTCGGGAGAAGTGTATGGTGTTTCCTGAAACATCTAAAAAACAAAGCAACAGAGCCTAGGGCACTTCCACTTATGGTCCTATAGCTTAGGGAAATTAAAATAAAAAAGACACAGCCACCCCAAAGTTTGGGACGCCTCTGTTTACAAGAACCTCATTTACAGTACACGTTCAACATCGCAGAAAGTGAAAAATGGATAAAGAAGTTGTGGTATTTAGTTACAAAACAATATCACTCAGCAATGAAATCTATGTCATCAGGCCCTTAGCAGCATAATGAGTGGATTCAGGTATGATAATTCTAACTGAAATAACTCACACAGAAAAAGAAACATCATAAGATATCACTAATACACGGAATGTAAACTTGGCTACACAGGAACTGGATTACAAAACAGAACAGGGTCTCAAATTTAGAAAACCAACTTATGCTTGCTTAAGGGTAAAGGTGAGTTGGGGTGCTGCATAAAACCAGAGATTGAAATGAGCACAGATAAAGTTCCTTAAGCCAAATATGGAATAGACAAGAGCTACTCCTTGCTCAACGAAATGGATTCAACACTGCATATTAAACGCCTAAGAATGTACCTGAGTAGTAAGTATCTTAAAACCTATGGATTGCTATGTCTCCGAAAGAGAATCAAGCATGTGTACAGGGGTATAAACGCAGCAGTGATAGGATTGGAGAGGTTCGTTGAGCAAAAGAAGATCCTTTGAAGTCATATTGCATGGTCCCCATTCCACGGGTTTCAACTACCCAGGTTTAAGGTATTCTTCCTTCAGCTGAAACATGCATGTGGAACCCAGAGTATGATCAACCATGTGATCGGGAGACGTGTTCAAATATGTCTCAGTTTTCCTCCCCTGGTACTCGGGTGCAACATTCCAGACGCGTTACTAACACTCTCCCGACTTGGAGAGTCAGTCCCTTTAACCTCCTCTTTGGCCCAGTTTGCAATTTCTGCGGAAGATGAACAGGAATAGCGAGAAACAATGAGAGACTAGCTGGAGGTTTCTGGACGGGCAAATTTAACTCTCATTTCCCACCAGGAAGAGGAATTAACCAAAGGCTCAGCGTGCCGTGCCCGAACCAGATTAGGGCCTGAAGCCATCCTGCGGTGTTGCGGCCAGCTCAAAACAACGCGAGTTGAAGAAAGGAGCTCAGGGGCACTGTAATTCACAAACATGCAGAGTTATAAATGACAGCTATCGTCCAAAAATATACTGAAGTAAGGCTGCCAAGAGGACTTGAAAGCGGGGCAGAATTGCAGGAAACCGATTTCAGGAGGTAGACTGGAATTGCATTGAAAGCATAGGAAAAGAGGCAGAACGTCCACAATGATGCACTTGGCCAAAAAGGGCGTATGCGTTTTTTCCTGAATATATTCAGGAAAAAACGCATACGCCCTTTTTGGCCAACCAAGCAAGCTTGCAAAGGAAATCTGCACTACAATGAAGTCTCACTTCCCCCCGGTCAAAAGGGCCATCTGAAAAAAGTGTAAAATCCAGAAAGGCAGGACAGGCCATGGAGAACTGGGAGCATGTTATGCTGATGGGCGGGATGTAAATTGCCAACAGACACTCGGGAGAAGTGTATGGTGTTTCCTGAAACATCTAAAAAACAAAGCAACAGAGCCTAGGGCACTTCCACTTATGGTCCTATAGCTTAGGGAAATTAAAATCAAAAAGACACAGCCACCCCAAAATTTGGGACGCCTCTGTTTACAAGAACCTCGTTTACAGTACAAGTTCAACATTGCAGAAAGTGAAAAATGGATAAAGAACTTGTGGTACTTACGTACAATGCAGTATCACTCAGCAATGAAATCTATGTCATCAGGCCCTTAGCAGCACAATGAGTGGATTCAGGTACGATGATTCTAACTGAAATAAGTCACAGAGAAAAAGAAACATCATAAGATATCACTAATACACGGAATGTGAACTTGGCTACACAGGAACTGAATTCCAAAACAGAACAGGGTCTCAAATTTAGAAAACCAACTTATGCTTGCTTAAGGGGAAAGGTGAGTTGGGGTGCTGCATAAAAGCAGAGATTGAAATGAGCTCAGATAAAGTTCCTTAAGCCAAATATGGAATAGACAAGAGCTACTCCTTGCTCAACGAAATGGACTCAACACCGCATATTAAACGCCTAAGAATGTACCTGACTAGTAAGTATCTTAAAACCTATGGATTGCTATGTCTCCAAAAGAGAATCAAGCGTGTGTACAGGGGCATAAACGCAGAAGTGATAGGATTGGAGAGGTTCGGTGAGCAAATGAAGACCCTTTGAAGTCATATTTCATGGTACCCATTACACGGGTCTCAACTCTCCAGGTTTAAGGTATTCTTCCTTCAGCTAAAACATGCATGTGGAACCCAGAGTATGATCAACCATGTGATCGGGAGACGTGTTCAAATATGTGTCAGTTTTCGTACCCTGGTACTCGGGTGCAACATTCCAGACGCTTTACTAACACTCTCCCGACTTGGAGAGTCAGTCCCTTTAACCTCCTGTTTGGCCCACTTTGCAATTTCTGCGGAAGATGAACAGGAATAGCGAGAACCAATGAGAGACTAGCTGGAGGTGTCTGGACGGGCAAATTTAACTCTCATTTCCCACCAGGAAGAGGAATTAACCAAAGGCTCAGCATGCCGTGCCGGAACCAGATTAGGGCCTGAAGCCATCCTGCAATGTTGCGGCCAGGTCACAAGAAAGCGAGTTGAAGAAAGGAGCTCAGGGGCACTGTAATTCACAAACCTGCAGAGTTATAAATGACAGCTATCGTCCAAAAATATACTGAAGTAAGGCTGCCAAGAGGACTTGAAAGCGGGGCAGAATTGCAGGAAACCGATTTCAGGAGGTACACTGGAATTGCATTGAAAGCATAGGAAAAGAGGCAGAACGTCCACAATGATGCACTTGGCCAAAAAGGGCGTATGCGTTTTTTCCTGAATATATTCAGGAAAAAACGCATACGCCCTTTTTGGCCAACCAAGCATGCTTGCAAAGGAAATCTGCACTACAATGAAGTCTCACTTCCCCCCGGTCAAAAGGGCAACCTGAAAAAAGTGTAAAATCCAGAAAGGCAGGACAGGCCATGGAGAACTGGGAGCCTTGTTATGCTGATGGGTGGGATGTAAATTGCCAACAGACACTCGGGAGAAGTGTATGGTGTTTCCTGAAACATCTAAAAAACAAAGCAACAGAGCCTAGGGCACTTACACTTATGGTCCTATAGCTTAGGGAAATTAAAATCAAGAAGACACAGCCACCCCAATGTTTGGGACGCCTCTGTTTACAAGAACCTCGTTTACTGTACAAGTTCAATATCACAGAAAGTGAAAAATGGATAAAGAACTTGTGGTACTTACGTACAATGCAGTATCACTCAGCAATGAAATCTATGTCATCAGGCCCGTAGCAGCATAATGAGTGGATTCAGGTTCGATGATTCTAACTGAAATAAGTCACACAGAAAAAGAAACATCATAAGATATCAGTAATACACGGAATGTAAACTTGGCTACACAGGAACTGAATTACAGAACAGAACAGGGTCTCAAATTTAGAAAACCAACTTATGCTTGCTTAAGGGGAAAGGTGAGTTGGGGTGCTGCATAAAACCAGAGATTGAAATGAGCACAGATAAAGTTCCTTAAGCCAAATACGGAACAGACAAGAGCTACACCTTGCTCAACGAAATGGACTCAACACTGCATATTAAACGCCTAAGAATGTACCTGACTAGTAAGTATCTTAAAACCTATGGATTGCTATGTCTCCAAAAGAGAATCAAGCGTGTGTACAGGGGCATATCCGCAGCAGTGATAGGATTGGAGAGGTTCGGTGAGCAAATGAAGACCCTTTGAAGTCATATTGCATGGTTCCCATTCCAAGGGTTTCAACTACCCAGGTTTAAGGTATTCTTCCTTCAGCTGAAAGATGCATGTGGAACCTAGAGTATGATCAACCATGTGATCAGGAGACATGTTCAAATATGTCTCAATTTTCGTCCCCTGGTACTCGGGTTCAACATTCCAGACGCTTTACTAACACTCTCCCGACATGGAGAGTCAGTCCCTTTAACCTCCTGTTTGGCCCAGTTTGCAATTTCTGCGGAAGATGAACAGGAATAGCGAGAACCAATGAGAGACTAGCTGGAGGTGTCTGGACGGGCAAATTTAACTCTCATTTCCAACCAGGAAGAGGAATTAACCAAAGGCTCAGCGTGCCGTGCCGGAACCAGATTAGGACCTGAAGCCATCCTGCGGTGTTGCGGCCAGCTCAAAAGAAAGCGAGTTGAAGAAAGGAGTTCAGGGGCACTGTAATTCACAAACCTGCAGAGTTATAAATTACAGCTATCGTCCAAAAATATACTGAAGTAAGGCTGCCAAGAGGACTTGAAAGCAGGGCAGAATTGCAGGAAACCGATTTCAGGAGGTAGACTGGAATTGCATTGAAAGCATAGGAAAAGAGGCAGAACGTCCACAATGATGCACTTGGCCAAAAAGGGCGTATGTGTTTTTTCCTGAATATATTCAGGAAAAAACGCATACGCCCTTTTTGGCCAACCAAGCAAGCTTGCAAAGAAAATCTGCACTACAATGAAGTCTCACTTCCCCCCGGTCAAAAGGGCCATCTGAAAAAAGTGTAAAATCCAGAAAGGCAGGACAGGCCATGGAGAACTGGGAGCCTTGTTATGCTGATGGGCGGGATGTAAATTGCCAACAGACACTGGGGAGAAGTGTATGGTGTTTCCTGAAACATCTAAAAAACATAGCAACAAAGCCTAGGGCACTTCCACTTATGGTCCTATAGCTTAGGGAAATTAAAATCAAAAAGACACAGCCACCCCAAAGTTTGGAACGGCTATGTTTACAAGAACCTCGTTTACAGTACAAGTTCAACATCGCAGAAATTGAAAAATGGATAAAAAACTTCTGGTATTTACATACAAAGCAATATCACTCAGCAATGAAATCTATGTCATCAGGCCCTTAGCAGCACAATGAGTGGATTCAGGTATGATGATTCTAACTGAAATAAGTCACACAGAAAAAGAAACATCATAAGATATCACTAATACACGGAATGTAAACTTGGCTACACAGGAACTGAATTACAGAACAGAACAGGGTCTCAAATTTAGAAAACCAACTTATGCTTGCTTAAGGGGAAAGCTGAGTTGGGGTGCTGCATAAAACCAGAGATTGAAATGAGCACAGATAAAGTTCCTTAAGCCAAATATGGAATAGACAAGAGCTACTCCTTGCTCAACGAAATGGACTCAACACCCCATATTAAAGGCCTAAGAATGTACCTGACTAGTAAGTATCTTAAAACCTATGGATTGCTATGTCTCCAAAAGAGAATCAAGCATGTGTACAGGGGCATAAACGCAGCAGTGATAGGATTGGAGAGGTTCGGTGAGCAAATGAAGACCCTTTGAAGTCCTATTGCATGGTACCCATTCCACGGGTTTCAACTACCCAGGTTTAAGGTATTCTTCCTTCAGCTAAAACACACATGTGGAACCTAGAGTATGATCAACCATGTGATCGGGAGACGTGTTCAAATATGTCTCAGTTTTCATACCCTGGTACTCGGGTGCAACATTCCAGACGCTTTAAAACACTCTCCCCACTTGGAGAGTCAGCGCCTTTAACCTCCTGTTTGGCCCAGTTTGCAATTTCTGCGGAAGATGAACAGGAATAGCGAGAACCAATGAGAGACTAGCTGGAGGTGTCTGGACGGGCAAATTTAACTCTCATTTCCCACCAGGAAGAGGAAATAACCAAAGGCTCAGCGTGCCGTGCCGGAACCAGATTAGGGCCTGAAGCCATCCTGCGGTGTTGCGGCCAGCTCAAAAGAAAGCGAGTTGAAGAAAGGAGCTCAGGGGCACTGTAATTCACAAACCTGCAGAGTTATAAATGACAGCTATCGTCCAAAAATATACTGAAGTAAGGCTGCCAAGAGGACTTGAAAGCGGGGCAGAATTGCAGGAAACCGATTTCAGGAGGTAGACTGGAATTGCATTGAAAGCATAGGAAAAGAGGCAGAACGTCCACAATGATGCACTTGGCCAAAAAGGGCGTATGCGTTTTTTCCTGAATATATTCAGGAAAAAACGCATACGACCTTTTTGGCCAACCAAGCAAGCTTGCAAAGGAAATCTGCACTACAATGAAGTCTCACTTCCCCCCGGTCAAAAGGGCCATCTGAAAAAAGTGTAAAATCCAGAAAGGCAGGACAGGCCATGGAGAACTGGGAGCCTTGTTATGCTGATGGGCGGGATGTAAATTGCCAACAGACACTCGGGAGAAGTGTATGGTGTTTCCTGAAACATCTAAAAAACAAAGCAACAGAGCCTAGGGCACTTCCACTTATGGTCCTATAGCTTAGGGAAATTAAAATCAAAAAGTCACAGCCACCCCAAAGTTTGGGGCGCCTCTGTTTACAAGAACCTCGTTTACAGTACAAGTTCAACATCGCAGAAAGTGAAAAATGGATAAAGAAGTTGTGGTATTTACTTACAAAGCAATATCACTCAGCAATGAAATCTATGTCATCAGGCCCGTAGCAGCATAATGAGTGGATTCAGGTACGATGATTCTAACTGAAATAAGTCACACAGAAAAAGAAACATCATAAGATATCACTAATACACGGAATGTAAACTTGGCTACACAGGAACTGAATTCCAAAACAGAACAGGGTCTCAAATTTAGAAAACCAACTTATGTTTGCTTAAGGGGAAAGGTGAGTTGGGGTGCTGCATAAAACCAGAGATTGAAATGAGCACAGATAAAGTTCCTTAAGCCAAATATGGAATAGACAAGAGCTACTCCTTGCTCAACGAAATGGACTCAACACCCCATATTAAAGGCCTAAGAATGTACCTGACTAGTAAGTATCTTAAAACCTATGGATTGCTATGTCTCCAAAAGAGAATCAAGCGTGTGTACAGGGGCATACACGCAGCAGTGATAGGATTGGAGAGGTTCGGTGAGCAAATGAAGACCATTTGAAGTCATATTGCATGGTACCCATTCCACGGGTTTCAACTACCCAGGTTTAAGGTATTCTTCCTTCAGCTAAAACATGAATGTGGAACCCAGAGTATGATCAACCGTGTGAATGGGATACGTGTTCAAATATGTCTCAGTTTACCTCCCCTGGTACTCGGGTGCAACATTCCAGACGCTTTACTAACACTCTCCCCACTTGGAGAGTCAGTGCCTTTAACCTCCTGTTTGGCCCAGTTTGCAATTTCTGCGGAAGATGAACAGGAATAGGGAGAACCAATGAGAGACTAGCTGGAGGTGTCTGGACGGGCAAATTTAACTCTCATTTCCCACCAGGAAGAGGAATTAACCAAAGGCTCAGCGTGCCGTGCCGGAAACAGATTAGGGCCTGAAGCCATCCTGCGGCGTGGCGGCCAGGTCACAAGAAAGCGAGTTGAAGAACGGAGCTCAGGGACACTGTAATTCACAAACATGCAGAGTTATAAAGGACAGCTATCATCCAAAAATATACTGAAGTAAGGCTGCCAAGAGGACTTGAAAGCGGGGCAGAATTGCAGGAAACCGATTTCAGGAGGTAGACTGGAATTGCATTGAAAGCATAGGAAAAGAGGCAGAACGTCCACAATGATGCACTTGGCCAAAAAGGGCGTATGCGTTTTTTCCTGAATATATTCAGGAAAAAACGCATACGCCCTTTTTGGCCAACCAAGCAAGCTTGCAAAGGAAATCTGCACTACAATAAAGTCTCACTTCCCCCTGGTCAAAAGGGCCATCAGAAAAAAGTGTAAAATCCAGAAAGGCAGGACAGGCCATGGAGAACTGGGAGCCTTGTTATGCTGATGGGCGGGATGTAAATTGCCAACAGACACTCGGGAGAAGTGTATGGTGTTTCCTGAAGCATCTAAGAAACAAAGCAACAGAGCCTAGGGCACTTCCACTTATGGTCCTATAGCTTAGGGAAATTAAAATCAAAAAGACACAGCCACCCCAAAGTTTGGAACGGCTATGTTTACAAGAACCTCGTTTACAGTACAAGTTCAACATCGCAGAAATTGAAAAATGGATAAAGAACTTGTGGTATTTACTTACAAAGCAATATCACTCAGCAATGAAATCTATGTCATCAGGCCCTTAGCAGCACAATGAGTGGATTCAGGTATGATGATTCTAACTGAAATAAGTCTCACAGAAAAAGAAACATCATAAGATATCACTAATACACGGAATGTAAATTTGGCTTCACAGGAACTGAATTACAGAACAGAACAGGGTCTCAAATTTAGAAAACCAACTTATGCTTGCTTAAGGGGAAAGGTGAGTTGGGGTGCTGCATAAAACCAGAGATTGAAATGAGCACAGATAAAGTTCCTTAAGCCAAATATGGAATAGACAAGAGCTACTCCTTGCTCAACGAAATGGACTCAACACCCCATATTAAACGCCTAAGAATGTACCTGACTAGTAAGTATCTTAAAACCTATGGATTGCTATGTCTCCAAAAGAGAATCAAGCATGTGTACAGGGGCATAAACGCAGCAGTGATAGGATTGGAGAGGTTCGGTGAGCAAATGAAGACCCTTTGAAGTCATATTGCATGGTACCCATTCCACGGGTCTCAACTCTCCAGGTTTAAGGTATTCTTCTTTCAGCTAAAACATGCATGTGGATCCCAGAGTATGATCAACCGTGTGAACGGGAGACGTGTTCAAATATGTCTCAATTTTCTTACCCTGGTACTCGGGTGCAACATTCCAGACGCTTTACTAACACTCTCCCCACTTGGAGAGTCAGCGCCTTTAACCTCCTGTTTGGCCCAGTTTGCAATTTCTGCGGAAGATGAACAGGAATAAGGAGAACCAATGACAGACTAGCTGGAGGTGTCTGGACGGGCAAATTTAACTCTCATTTCCCACCAGGAAGAGGAAATAACCAAAGGCTCAGCGTGCCGTGCCGGAACCATATTAGGGCCTGAAGCCATCCTGCGGTGTTGCGGCCAGCTCAAAAGAAAGCGAGTTGAAGAAAGGAGCTCAGGGGCACTGTAATTCACAAACCTGCAGAGTTATAAATGACAGCTATCGTCAAAAATATACTAAAGTAAGGCTGCCAAGAGGACTTGAAAGCGGGGCAGAATTGCAGGAAACCGAATTCAGGAGGTAGACTGGAATTGCATTGAAAGCATAGGAAAAGAGGCAGAACGTCCACAATGATGCACTTGGCCAAAAAGGGCGTATGTGTTTTTTCCTGAATATATTCAGGAAAAAACGCATACGCCCTTTTTGGCCAACCAAGCAAGCTTGCAAAGGAAATCTACACTACAATGAAGTCTCACTTCCCCCCGGTCAAAAGGGCCATCTGAAAAAAGTGTAAAATCCAGAAAGGCAGGACAGGCCATGGAGAACTGCTAGCCTTGTTATGCTGATGGGCGGGATGTAAATTGCCAACAGACACTCGGGAGAACTGTATGGTGTTTCCTGAAACATCTAAAAAACAAAGCAACAGAGCCTAGGGCACTTCCACTTATGGTCCTATAGCTTAGGGAAATTAAAATAAAAAAGACACAGCCACCCCAAAGTTTGGGACGCCTCTGTTTACAAGAACCTCGTTTACCGTAAAAGTTCCGTATCACAGAAACTGAAAAATGGATAAAGAACTTGTGGTACTTACGTACAATGCAGTACCACTCAGCAATGAAATCTATGTCCTCAGGTCCGTAGAAGCATAATGAGTGGATTCAGGTACGATGATTCTAACTGAAATAAGTCACACAGAAAAAGAAAGATCATAAGATATCAGTAATACACGGAATGTAAACTTGGCTACACAGGAACTGAATTACAGAACAGAACAGGGTCTCAAATTTAGAAAACCAACTTATGCTTGCTTAAGGGGAAAGGTGAGTTGACGTGCTGCATAAAACCAGAGATTCAAATGATCACAGATAAAGTTCCTTAAGCCAAATATGCAATAGACAAGAGCTACTCCTTGCTCAACGAAATTGACTCAACACCCCATATTAAACGCCTAAAAAAGTACCTAACTAGTAAGTATCTTAAAACCTATGGATTGCTATATCTGCGAAAGAGAATCAAGCATGTGTACAGGGGCATAAACGCAGCAGTGATAGGATTGGAGAGGTTCGGTGAGCAAATGAAGACCCTTTGAAGTCATATTGCATGGTACCCATTCCACGGGTTTCAACTACCCAGGTTTAAGGTATTCTTCCTTCAGCTAAAACATGCATGTGGAACCTAGAGTATGATCAACCATGTGATCGGGAGACGTGTTCAAATATGTCTCAGTTTTCCTCCCCTGGTACTCGGGTGCAACATTCCAGACGCTTTACTAACACTCTCCCCACTTGGAGAGTCAGCGCCTTTAACCTCCTGTTTGGCCCAGTTTGCAATTTCTGCGGAAGATGAACAGGAATAGGGAGAACCAATGAGAGACTAGCTGGAGGTGTCTGGACGGGCAAATTTAACTCTCATTTCCCACCAGGAAGAGGAAATAACCAAAAGCTCAGCGTGCCGTGCCGGAACCAGATTAGGGCCTGAAGCCATCCTGCAGTGTTGAGGCCAGCTCAAAAGAAAGCGAGTTGAAGAAAGGAGCTCAGGGGCACTGTAATTCACAAACGTGCAGAGTTATAAATGACAGCTATCGTTCAAAAATATACTGAAGTAAGGCTGCCAAGAGGACTTGAAATTGGGGCAGAATTGCAGGAAACCGATTTCAGGAGGTAGACTGGAATTGCATTGAAAGCATAGGAAAAGAGGCAGAACGTCCACAATGATGCACTTGGCCAAAAAGTGCGTATGCGTTTTTTCCTGAATATATTCAGGAAAAAACGCATACGCACTTTTTGGCCAACCAAGCAAGCTTGCAAAGGAAATCTGCACTACAATGAAGTCTCACTTCCCCCCGGTCAAAAGGGCCATCTGAAAAAAGTGTAAAATCCAGAAAGGCAGGACAGGCCATGGAGAACTGGGAGCCTTGTTATGCTGATGGGCGGGATGTAAATTGCCAACAGAAACTCGGGAGAAGTGTATGGTGTTTCCTGAAACATCTAAAAAACAAAGCAACAGAGCCTAGGGCACTTCCACTTATGGTCCTATAGCTTAGGGAAATTAAAATCAAAAAGACACAGCCACCCCAAAGTTTGGGACACCTCTGTTTACAAGAACTTCGTTTACCGTACAAGTTCAATATCACAGAAAGTGAAAGATGGATAAAGAACTTGTGGTACTTACGTACAATGCAGTATCACTCAGCAATGAAATCTATGTCATCAGGCCCGTAGCAGCATAACGAGTGGATTCAGGTACGATGATTCTAACTGAAATAAGTCACACAGAAAAAGAAACATCATAAGATATCAGTAATACACGGAATGTAAACTTGGCTACACAGGAACTGAATTACAGAACAGAACAGGGTCTCAAATTTAGAAAACCAACTTATGTTTGCTTAAGGGGAAAGGTGAGTTGGGGTGCTGCATAAAAGCAGAGATTGAAATGAGCACAGATAAATTTCCTTAAGCCAAATACGGAATAGACAAGAGCTACTCCTTGCTCAACGAAATGGACTCAACACCGCATATTAAACGCCTAAGAATGTACCTGACTAGTAAGTATCTTAAAACCTATGGATTGCTATGTCTCCGAAAGAGAATCAAGCATGTGTACAGGGGCATAAACGCAGCAGTGATAGGATTGGAGAGGTTCGGTGAGCAAATGAAGACCCTTTGAAGTCCTATTGCATGGTACCCATTCCACGGGTTTCAACTACCCAGTTTTAAGGTATTCTTCCTTCAGCTAAAACATGCATGTGGAACCTAGAGTATGATAAACCATGTGATCGGGAGACGTGTTCAAATATGTCTCAGTTTTCGTACCCTGGTACTCGGGTGCAACATTCCAGACGCTTTACTAACACTCTCCCGACTTGGAGAGTCAGTCCCTTTAACCTCCTGTTTGGCCCAGTTTGCAATTTCTGCGGAAGATGAACAGGAATAGCGAGAACCAATGAGAGACTAGCTGGAGGTGTCTGGAAGGGCAAATTTAACTCTCATTTCCCACCAGGAAGAGGAATTAACCAAAGGCTCAGCGTGCCGTGCCGGAACCAGATTAGGGCCTGAAGCCATCTTGCGGTGTTGCGGCCAGGTCACAAGAAAGTGAGTTGAAGAAAGGAGCTCAGGGGCACTGTAATTCACAAACCTGCAGAGTTATAAATGACAGCTATCGTCCAAAAATATACCGAAGTAAGGCTGCCAAGAGGACTTGAAAGCGGGGCAGAATTGCAGGAAACCGATTTCAGGAGGTAGACTGGAATTGCATTGAAAGCATAGGAAAAGAGGCAGAACGTCCACAATGATGCACTTGGCCAAAAAGGGCGTATGCGTTTTTTCCTGAATATATTCAGGAAAAAACGCATACGCCCTTTTTGGCCAACCAAGCAAGCTTGCAAAGGAAATCTGCACTACAATGAAGTCTCACTTCCCCCCGGTCAAAAGGGCCATCTGAAAAAAGTGTAAAATCCAGAAAGGCAGGACAGGCCATGGAGAACTGGGAGCCTTGTTATGCTGATGGGCGGGATGTAAATTGCCAACAGACACTCGGGAGAAGTGTATGGTGTTTCCTGAAACATCTAAAAAACAAAGCAACAGAGCCTAGGGCACTTCCACTTATGGTCCTATAGCTTAGGGAAATTAAAATCAAAAAGACACAGCCACCCCAAAGTTTGGGACACCTCTGTTTACAAGAACCTCGTTTACCGTACAAGTTCAATATCACAGAAAGTGAAAAATGGATAAAGAACTTGTGGTACTTACGTACAATGCAGTATCACTCAGCAATGAAATCTATGTCACCAGGCCCTTAGCAGCACAATGAGTGGTTTCAGGTATGATGATTCTAACTGAAATAAGTCACACAGAAAAAGAAACATCATAAGATATCAGTAATACACGGAATGTAAACTTGGCTACACAGGTACTGAATTACAGAACAGAACAGGGTCTCAAATTTAGAAAACCAACTTATGCTTGCTTAAGGGGAAAGGTGAGTTGGGGTGCTGCATAAAAGCAGAGATTGAAATGAGCACAGATAAAGTTCCTTAAGCCAAATATGGAATAAACAAGAGCTACTCCTTGCTCAGTGAAATGGACTCAACACCGCATATTAAACACCTAAAAATGTACCTGACTAGTAAGTATCTTAAAACCTATGGATTGCTATGTCTCCAAAACAGAATCAAGCGTGTGTACGGGGCATAAACGCAGCAGTGATAGGATTGGAGAGGTTCGGTGAGCAAATAAAGACCCTTTGAACTCATATTGCATGGTACCCATTCCACGGGTTTCAACTACCCAGGTTTAAGGTATTCTTCATTCAGCTAAAACATGCATGTGGAACCTAGAGTATGATCAACCATGTGATCGGGACACGTGTTCAAATATGTCTCAGTTTTCCTCCCCTGGTACTCGGGTGCAACATTCCAGACGCTTTACTAACACTCTCCCAACTTGGAGAGTCACTCTCTTTAACCTCCTGTTTGGCCCAGTTTGCAATTTCTGCGGAAGATGAACAGGAATAGCGAGAACCAATGAGAGACTAGCTGGAGGTGTCTGGACGGGCAAATTTAACTCTCATTTCCCACCAGGAAGAGGAATTAACCAAAGGCTCAGCATGCCGTGCCGGAACCGGATTAGGGCCTGAAGCCATCCTGCGGTGTTGCGGCCAGCTCACAAGAAAGCGAGTTGAAGAAAGGAGCTCAGGGGCACTGTAATTCACAAACCTGCAGAGTTATAAATGACAGCTATCGTCCAAAAATATACAGAAGTAAGGCTGCCAAGAGGACTTGAAAGCGGGGCAGAATTGCAGGAAACCGATTTCAGGAGGTAGACTGGAATTGCATTGAAAGCATAGGAAAAGAGGCAGAACGTCCACAATGATGCACTTGGCCAAAAAGGGCGTATGCGTTTTTTCCTGAATATATTCAGGAAAAAACGCATACGCCCTTTTTGGCCAACCAAGCAAGCTTGCAAAGGAAATCTGCACTACAATGAAGTCTCACTTCCCCCCGGTCAAAAGGGCCATCTGAAAAAAGTGTAAAATCCAGAAAGGCAGGACAGGGCATGGAGAACTGGGAGCCTTGTTATGCTGATGGGCGGGATGTAAATTGCCAACAGAAACTCGGGAGAAGTGTATGGTGTTTCCTGAAACATCTAAAAAACAAAGCAACAGAGCCTAGGGCACTTCCACTTATGGTCCTATAGCTTAGGGAAATTAAAATCAAAAAGACACAGCCACCCCAAAGTTTGGGACACCTCTGTTTACAAGAACTTCATTTACCGTACAAGTTCAATATCACAGAAAGTGAAAGATGGATAAAGAACTTGTGGTACTTATGTACAATGCAGTATCACTCAGCAATGAAATCTATGTCATCAGGCCCGTAGCAGCATAACGAGTGGATTCAGGTACGATGATTCTAACTGAAATAAGTCACACAGAAAAAGAAACATCATAAGATATCAGTAATACACGGAATGTAAACTTGGCTACACAGGAACTGAATTACAGAACAGAACAGGGTCTCAAATTTAGAAAACCAACTTATGTTTGCTTAAGGGGAAAGGTGAGTTGGGGTGCTGCATAAAAGCAGAGATTGAAATGAGCACAGATAAATTTCCTTAAGCCAAATACGGAATAGACAAGAGCTACTCCTTGCTCAACGAAATGGACTCAACACCGCATATTAAACGCCTAAGAATGTACCTGACTAGTAAGTATCTTAAAACCTATGGATTGCTATGTCTCCGAAAGAGAAGCAAGCATGTGTACAGGGGCATAAACGCAGCAGTGATAGGATTGGAGAGGTTCGGTGAGCAAATGAAGACCCTTTGAAGTCCTATTGCATGGTACCCATTCCACGGGTTTCAACTACCCAGTTTTAAGGTATTCTTCCTTCAGCTAAAACATGCATGTGGAACCTAGAGTATGATAAACCATGTGATCGGGAGACGTGTTCAAATATGTCTCAGTTTTCGTACCCTGGTACTCGGGTGCAACATTCCAGACGCTTTACTAACACTCTCCCGACTTGGAGAGTCAGTCCCTTTAACCTCCTGTTTGGCCCAGTTTGCAATTTCTGCGGAAGATGAACAGGAATAGCGAGAACCAATGAGAGACTAGCTGGAGGTGTCTGGAAGGGCAAATTTAACTCTCATTTCCCACCAGGAAGAGGAATTAACCAAAGGCTCAGCGTGCCGTGCCGGAACCAGATTAGGGCCTGAAGCCATCTTGCGGTGTTGCGGCCAGGTCACAAGAAAGTGAGTTGAAGAAAGGAGCTCAGGGGCACTGTAATTCACAAACCTGCAGAGTTATAAATGACAGCTATCGTCCAAAAATATACAGAAGTAAGGCTGCCAAGAGGACTTGAAAGCGGGGCAGAATTGCAGGAAACCGATTTCAGGAGGTAGACTGGAATTGCATTGAAAGCATAGGAAAAGAGGCAGAACGTCCACAATGATGCACTTGGCCAAAAAGGGCGTATGCGTTTTTTCCTGAATATATTCAGGAAAAAACGCATACGCACTTTTTGGCCAACCAAGCAAGCTTGCAAAGGAAATCTGCACTACAATGAAGTCTCACTTCCCCCCGGTCAAAAGGGCCATCTGAAAAAAGTGTAAAATCCAGAAAGGCAGGAGAGGCCATGGAGAACTGGGAGCCTTGTTATGCTGATGGGCGGGATGTAAATTGCCAACAGACACTCGGGAGAAGTGTATGGTGTTTCCTGAAACATCTAAAAAACAAAGCAACAGAGCCTAGGGCACTTCCACTTATGGTCCTATAGCTTAGGGAAATTAAAATCAAAAAGACACAGCCACCCCAAAGTTTGGGACACCTCTGTTTACAAGAACCTCGTTTACCGTACAAGTTCAATATCACAGAAACTGAAAAATGGATAAAGAACTTGTGGTACTTACGTACAATGCAGTATCACTCAGCAATGAAATCTATGTCACCAGGCCCTTAGCAGCACAATGAGTGGTTTCAGGTATGATGATTCTAACTGAAATAAGTCACACAGAAAAAGAAACATCATAAGATATCAGTAATACACGGAATGTAAACTTGGCTACACAGGTACTGAATTACAGAACAGAACAGGGTCTCAAATTTAGAAAACCAACTTATGCTTGCTTAAGGGGAAAGGTGAGTTGGGGTGCTGCATAAAAGCAGAGATTGAAATGAGCACAGATAAAGTTCCTTAAGCCAAATATGGAATAAACAAGAGCTACTCCTTGCTCAGTGAAATGGACTCAACACCGCATATTAAACACCTAAAAATGTACCTGACTAGTAAGTATCTTAAAACCTATGGATTGCTATGTCTCCAAAACAGAATCAAGCGTGTGTACGGGGCATAAACGCAGCAGTGATAGGATTGGAGAGGTTCGGTGAGCAAATAAAGACCCTTTGAACTCATATTGCATGGTACCCATTCCACGGGTTTCAACTACCCAGGTTTAAGGTATTCTTCATTCAGCTAAAACATGCATGTGGAACCTAGAGTATGATCAACAATGTGATCGGGACACGTGTTCAAATATGTCTCAGTTTTCCTCCCCTGGTACTCGGGTGCAACATTCCAGACGCTTTACTAACACTCTCCCAACTTGGAGAGTCACTCTCTTTAACCTCCTGTTTGGCCCAGTTTGCAATTTCTGCGGAAGATGAACAGGAATAGCGAGAACCAATGAGAGACTAGCTGGAGGTGTCTGGACGGGCAAATTTAACTCTCATTTCCCACCAGGAAGAGGAATTAACCAAAGGCTCAGCATGCCGTGCCGGAACCGGATTAGGGCCTGAAGCCATCCTGCGGTGTTGCGGCCAGCTCACAAGAAAGCGAGTTGAAGAAAGGATCTCAGGGGCACTGTAATTCACAAACCTGCAGAGTTATAAATGACAGCTATCGTCCAAAAATATACTGAAGTAAGGCTGCCAAGAGGACTTGAAAGTGGGGCAGAATTGCAGGAAACCGATTTCAGGAGGTAGACTGGAATTGCATTGAAAGCATAGGAAAAGAGGCAGAACGTCCACAATGATGCACGTGGCCAAAAAGGGCGTATGCCTTTTTTCCTGAATATATTCAGGAAAAAACGCATACGCACTTTTTGGCCAACCAAGCAAACTTGCAAAGGAAATCTGCACTACAATGAAGTCTCACTTCCCCCCGGTCAAAAGGGCCATCTGAAAAAAGTGTAAAATCCAGAAAGGCAGGACAGGCCATGGAGAACTGGGAGCCTTGTTATGCTGATGGGCGGGATGTAAATTGCCAACAGACACTCGGGAGAAGTGTATGGTGTTTCCTGAAACATCTAAAAAACAAAGCAACAGAGCCTAGGGCACTTCCACTTATGGTCCTATAGCTTAGGGAAATTAAAATCAAAAAGACACAGCCACCCCAAAGTTTGGGACGCCTCTGTTTACAAGAACCTCATTTACCGTACAATTTCAATATCACAGAAAGTGAAAAATGGATAAAGAAGTTGTGGTACTTACGAACAATGCAGTACCACTCAGCAATGAAATCTATGTCATCAGGCCCGTAGCAGCATAATGAGTGGATTCAGGTATGATGATTCTCACTGAAATAATTCACACAGAAAAAGAAACATCATAAGATATCAGTAATACACGGAATGTAAACTTGGCTACACAGGAACTGAATTACAGAACAGAACAGGGTCTCAAATTTAGAAAACCAACTTATGCTTGCTTAAGGGGAAAGGTGAGTTGGGGTGCTGCATAAAACCAGAGATTGAAATGAGCACAGATAAAGTTCCTTAAGCCAAATATGGAATAGACAAGAGCTACTCCTTGCTCAATGAAATGGACTCAACACCGCATATTAAACGCCTAAGAATGTACCTGACTAGTAAGTATCTTAAAACCTATGGATTGCTATGTCTCCGAAAGAGAATCAAGCATGTGTACAGGGGCATAAACGCAGCAGTGATAGGATTGGAGAGGTTCGGTGAGCAAATGAAGACCCTTTGAAGTCCTATTGCATGGTACCCATTCCACGGGTTTCAACTACCCAGGTTTAAGGTATTCTTCCTTCAGCTAAAACATGCATGTGGAACCTAGAGTATGATCAACCATGAGATCGGGAGACGTGTTCTAATATGTCTCAGTTTTCGTACCCTGGTACTCGGGTGCAACATTCCAGACGCTTTACTAACACTCTCCCGACATGGAGAGTCTGTCCCTTTAACCTCCTGTTTGGCCCAGTTTGCAATTTCTGCGGAAGATGAACAGGAATAGCGAGAAACAATGAGAGACCAGCTGGAGGTGTCTGGACGGGCAAATTTAACTCTCATTTCCCACCAGGAAGAGGAATTAACCAAAGGCTCAGCGTGCCGTGCCCAAAACAGATTAGGGCCTGAAGCCATCCTGCGGTGTTGCGGCCAGCTCAAAAGAAAGCGAGTTGAAGAAAGGAGCTCAGGGGCACTGTAATTCACAAACCGGCAGAGTTATAAATGACAGCTATCGTCCAAAAATATACTGAAGTAAGGCTGCCAAGAGGACTTGAAAGCGGGGCAGAATTGCAGGAAACCGATTTCAGGAGGTAGACTGGAATTGCATTGAAAGCATAGGAAAAGAGGCAGAACGTCCACAATGATGCACGTGGCCAAAAAGTGCGTATGCGTTTTTTCCTGAATATATTCAGGAAAAAACGCATACGCACTTTTTGGCCAACCAAGCAAACTTGCAAAGGAAATCTGCACTACAATGAAGTCTCACTTCCTCCCGGTCAAAAGGGCCATCTGAAAAAAGTGTAAAATCCAGAAAGGCAGGACAGGCCATGGAGAACTGGGAGCCTTGTTATGCTGATGGGCGGGAGGTAAATTGCCAACAGACACTCGGGAGAAGTGTATGGTGTTTCCTGAAACATCTAAAAAACAAAGCAACAGAGCCTAGGGCACTTCCACTTATGGTCCTATAGCTTAGGGAAATTAAAATCAAAAAGACACAGCCACCCCGAAGTTTGGGACGCCTCTGTTTACAAGAACCTCATTTACCGTACAATTTCAATATCACAGAAAGTGAAAAATGGATAAAGAAGTTGTGGTACTTACGAACAATGCAGTACCACTCAGCAATGAAATCTATGTCATCAGGCCCGTAGCAGCATAATGAGTGGATTCAGGTACGATGATTCTAACTGAAATAAGTCACACAGAAAAAGAAACATCATAAGATATCAGTAATACACGGAATGTAAACTTGGCTACACAGGAACTGAATTACAGAACAGAACAGGGTCTCAAATTTAGAAAACCAACTTATGCTTGCTTAAGGGGAAAGGTGAGTTGGGGTGCTGCATAAAACCAGAGATTGAAATGAGCACAGATAAAGTTCCTTAAGCCAAATATGGAATAGACAAGAGCTACTCCTTGCTCAATGAAATGGACTCAACACCGCATATTAAACGCCTAAGAATGTACCTGACTAGTAAGTATCTTAAAACCTATGGATTGCTATGTCTCCGAAAGAGAATCAAGCATGTGTACAGGGGCATAAACGCAGCAGTGATAGGATTGGAGAGGTTCGGTGAGCAAATGAAGACCCTTTGAAGTCCTATTGCATGGTACCCATTCCACGGGTTTCAACTACCCAGGTTTAAGGTATTCTTCCTTCAGCTAAAACATGCATGTGGAACCTAGAGTATGATCAACCATGAGATCGGGAGACGTGTTCTAATATGTCTCAGTTTTCGTACCCTGGTACTCGGGTGCAACATTCCAGACGCTTTACTAACACTCTCCCGACATGGAGAGTCTGTCCCTTTAACCTCCTGTTTGGCCCAGTTTGCAATTTCTGCGGAAGATGAACAGGAATAGCGAGAACCAATGAGAGACTAGCTGGAGGTGTCTGGACGGGCAAATTTAACTCTCATTTCCCACCAGGAAGAGGAATTAACCAAAGGCTCAGCGTGCCGTGCCCAAAACAGATTAGGGCCTGAAGCCATCCTGCGGTGTTGCGGCCAGCTCAAAAGAAAGCGAGTTTAAGAAAGGAGCTCAGGGGCACTGTAATTCACAAACCGGCAGAGTTATAAATGACAGCTATCGTCCAAAAATATACTGAAGTAAGGCTGCCAAGAGGACTTGAAAGCGGGGCAGAATTGCAGGAAACCGATTTCAGGAGGTAGACTGGAATTGCATTGAAAGCATAGGAAAAGAGGCAGAACGTCCACAATGATGCACTTGGCCAAAAAGGGCGTATGCGTTTTTTCCTGAATATATTCAGGAAAAAACCCATACGCACTTTCTGGCCAACCAAGCAAACTTGCAAAGGAAATCTACACTACAATGAAGTCTCACTTCCCCCCGGTCAAAAGGGCCATCTGAAAAAAGTGTAAAATCCAGAAAGGCAGGACAGGCCATGGAGAACTGGGAGCCTTGTTATGCTGATGGGCGGGATGTAAATTGCCAACAGACACTCGGGAGAAGTGTATGGTGTTTCTTCAAACATCTAAAAAACAAAGCAACAGAGCCTAGGGCACATCCACTTATGGTCCTATAGCTTAAGGAAATTAAAATCAAAAAGACACAGCCACCCCAAAGTTTGGGACGCCTCTGTTTACAAGAACCTCATTTACCGTACAAGTTCAATATCACAGAAAGTGGAAAATGGATAAAGAACTTGTGGTACTTACGTACAATGCAGTATCACGCAGCAATGAAATCTATGTCATCAGGCCCGTAGCAGCATAATGAGTGGATTCAGGTACGATGATTCTAACTGAAATAAGTCACACAGAAAAAGAAACATCATAAGATATCACCAATACACGGAATGTAAACTTGGCTTCACAGGAACTGAATTCCAAAACAGAACAGGGTCTCAAATTTAGAAAACCAACTTATGCTTGCTTAAGGTTAAAGGTGAGTTGGGGTGCTGCATAAAACCAGAGATTGAAATGAGCACAGATAAAGTTCCTTAAGCCAAATATGGAATAGACAAGAGCTACTCCTTGCTCAACGAAATGGACTCAACACCCCATATTAAACGCCTAAGAATGTACCTGACTAGTAAATATCTTAAATCCTATGGATTGCTATGTCTCCAAAAGAGAATCAAGCGTGTGTACAGTGGCATAAACGCAGCAGTGATAGGATTGGAGAGGTTCGGTGAGCAAATGAAGACCCGTTGAAGTCATATTACATGGTACCCATTCCACGGGTCTCAACTCTCCAGGTTTAAGGTATTCTTCCTTCAGCTAAAACATGCATGTGGAACCCAGAGTATGATCAACCGTGTGAATGGGAGACGTGTTCAAATATGTCTCAGTTTTCCTCCCCTGGTACTCGGGTGCAACATTCCAGACGCTTTACTAACACTCTCCCCACTTCGAGAGTCAGCGCCTTTAACCTCCTGTTTGGCCCAGTTTGCAATTTCTGCGGAAGATGAACAGGAATAGGGAGAACCAATGAGAGACTAGCTGGAGGTGTCTGGACGGGCAAATTTAACTCTCATTTCCCACCAGGAAGAGGAAATAACCAAAGGCTCAGCGTGCCGTGCCGGAACAAGATTAGGGCCTGAAGCCATCCTGCGGTGTTGCGGCCAGCTCAAAAGAAAGCGAGTTGAAGAAAGGAGCTCAGGGGCACTGTAATTCACAAACCTGCAGAGTTATAAATGACAGCTATCATCCAAAAATATACTGAAGTAAGGCTGCCAAGAGGACTTGAAAGTGGGGCAGAATTGCAGGAAACCGATTTCAGGAGGTAGACTGGAATTGCATTGAAAGCATAGGAAAAGAGGCAGAACGTCCACAATGATGCACATGGCCAAAAAGGGCGTATGCGTTTTTTCCTGAATATATTCAGGAAAAAACGCATACGCACTTTTTGGCCAACCAAGCAAACTTGCAAAGGAAATCTACACTACAATGAAGTCTCACTTCCCCCCGGTCAAAAGGGCCATCTGAAAAAAGTGTAAAATCCAGAAAGGCAGGACAGGCCATGGAGAACTGGGAGCCTTGTTATGCTGATGGGCGGGATGTAAATTGCCAACAGACACTCGGGAGAAGTGTATGGTGTTTCCTGAAACATCTAAAAAACACAGCAACAGAGCCTAGGGCACTTCCACTTATGGTCCTATAGCTTAGGGAAATTAAAATCAAAAAGACACAGCCACCCCAAAGTTTGGGACGCCTCTGTTTACAAGAACCTCATTTACCGTACAAGTTCAATATCACAGAAAGTGAAAAATGGATAAAGAACTTGTGGTACTTACGAACAATGCAGTACCACTCAGCAATGAAATCTATGTCATCAGGCCCGTAGCAGCATAATGAGTGGATTCAGGTACGATGATTCTAACTGAAATAAGTCACACAGAAAAAGAAACATCATAAGATATCAGTAATACACGGAATGTAAACTTGGCTACACAGGAACTGAATTACAGAACAGAACAGGGTCTCAAATTTAGAAAACCAACTTATGCTTGCTTAAGGGTAAAGGTGAGTTGGGGTGCTGCATAAAACCAGAGATTGAAATGAGCACAGATAAAGTTCCTTAAGCCAAATATGGAATAGACAAGAGCTACTCCTTGCTCAATGAAATGGACTCAACACCGCATATTAAACGCCTAAGAATGTACCTGACTAGTAAGTATCTTAAAACCTATGGATTGCTATGTCTCCGAAAGAGAATCAAGCATGTGTACAGGGGCATAAACGCAGCAGTGATAGGATTGGAGAGGTTCGGTGAGCAAATGAAGACCCTTTGAAGTCCTATTGCATGGTACCCATTCCACGGGTTTCAACTACCCAGTTTTAAGGTATTCTTCCTTCAGCTAAAACATGCATGTGGAACCGAGAGTATGATCAACCATGAGATCGGGAGACGTGTTCTAATATGTCTCAGTTTTCTTACCCTGGTACTCGGGTGCAACATTCCAGACGCTTTACTAACACTCTCCCGAAATGGAGAGTCAGTCCCTTTAACCTCCTGTTTGGGCCAGTTTGCAATTTCTGCGGAAGATGAACAGGAATAGCGAGAACCAATGAGAGACTAGCTGGAGGTGTCTGGACGGGCAAATTTAACTCTCATTTCCCACCAGGAAGAGGAATTAACCAAAGGCTCAGCGTGCCGTGCCGGAACCAGATTAGGGCCTGAAGCCATCCTGCGGTGTTGCGGCCAGCTCACAAGAAAGCGAGTTGAAGAAAGGAGCTCAGGGGCACTGTAATTCACAAACCTGCAGAGTTATAAATGACAGCTATCGTCCAAAAATATACTGAAGTAAGGCTGCCAAGAGGACTTGAAAGCGGGGCAGAATTGCAGGAAACCGATTTCAGGAGGTAGACTGGAATTGCATTGAAAGCATAGGAAAAGAGGCAGAACGTCCACAATGATGCACTTGGCCAAAAAGGGCGTATGCATTTTTTCCTGAATATATTCAGGAAAAAACGCATACGCACTTTTTGGCCAACCAAGCAAACTTGCAAAGGAAATCTACACTACAATGAAGTCTCACTTCCCCCCGGTCAAAAGGGCCATCTGAAAAAAGTGTAAAATCCAGAAAGACAGGACAGGCCATGGAGAACTGGGAGCCTTGTTATGCTGATGGGCGGGATGTAAATTGCCAACAGACACTCGGGAGAAGTGTATGGTGTTTCCTGAAACATCTAAAAAACAAAGCAACAGAGCCTAGGGCACTTCCACTTATGGTCCTATAGATTAGGGAATTTAAAATCAAAAAGACACAGCCACCCCAAAGTATGGAACGCCTCTGTTTACAAGAACCTCGTTTACCGTAGAAGTTCAATATCACAGAAAGTGATAAATGGATAAAGAACTTGTGGTATTTACTTACAAAGCAATATCACTCAGCAATGAAATCTATGTCATCAGGCCCTTAGCAGCACAATGAGTGGTTTCAGGTATGATGATTCTAACTGAAATAAGTCACACAGAAAAAGAAACATCATAAGATATCACTAATACACGGAATGTAAACTTGGCTACACAGGAACTGAATTACACAACAGAACAGGGTCTCAAATTTAGAAAACCAACTTATGCTTGCTTAAGGGGAAAGGTGAGTTGGGGTGCTGCATAAAAGCAGAGATTGAAATGAGCACAGATAAAGTTCCTTAAGCCAAATATGGAATAAACAAGAGCTACTCCTTGCTCAACGAAATGGACTCAACACCGCATATTAAACACCTAAAAATGTACCTGACTAGTAAGTATCTTAAAACCTATGGATTGCTATGTCTCCAAAACAGAATCAAGCGTGTGTACAGGGGCATAAACGCAGCAGTGATAGGATTGGAGAGGTTCGGTGAGCAAATGAAGACCCTTTGAACTCATATTGCATGGTACCCATTCCACGGGTTTCAACTACCCAGGTTTAAGGTATTCTTCATTCAGCTAAAACATGCATGTGGAACCTAGAGTATGATCAACCATGTGATCGGGACACGTGTTCAAATATGTCTCAGTATTCGTACCCTGGTACTCGGGTGCAACATTCCAGACGCTTTACAAACACTCTCCCCACTTGGAGAGTCAGCGCCTTTAACCTCCTGTTTGGCCCGGTTTGCAATTTCTGCGGAAGATGAACAGGAATAGGGAGAACCAATGAGAGACTAGCTGGAGGTGTCTGGACGGGCAAATTTAACTCTCATTTCCCACCAGGAAGAGGAAATAACCAAAGGCTCAGCGTGCCGTGCCGGAACCAGATTAGGGCCTGAAGCCATCCTGCGGTGTTGCGGCCAGCTCAAAAGAAAGCGAGTTGAAGAAAGGAGGTCAGGGGCACTGTAATTCACAAACCTGCAGAGTTATAAATGACAGCTATCGTCCAAAAATATACTGAAGTAAGGCTGCCAAGAGGACTTGAAAGCGGGGCAGAATTGCAGGAAACCGATTTCAGGAGGTAGACTGGAATTGCATTGAAAGCATAGGAAAAGAGGCAGAACGTCCACAATGATGCACTTGGCCAAAAAGGGCGTATGCGTTTTTTCCTGAATATATTCAGGAAAAAACGCATACGCCCTTTTTGGCCAACCAAGCAAACTTGCAAAGGAAATCTGCACTACAATGAAGTCTCACTTCCTCCCGGTCAAAAGGGCCATCTGAAAAAAGTGTAAAATCCAGAAAGGCAGGACAGGCCATGGAGAACTGGGAGCCTTGTTATGCTGATGGGCGGGATGTAAATTGCCAACAGACACTCAGGAGAAGTGTATGGTATTTCCTGAAACATCTAAAAAACAAAGCAACAGAGCCTAGGGCACTTCCACTTATGGTCCTATAGCTTAGGGAAATTAAAATCAAAAAGACACAGCCACCCCAAAGTTTGGAACGCCTCTGTTTAAAAGAAACTCGTTTACAGTACAAGTTCAACATTGAAGAAAGTGAAAAATGGATAAAGAAGTTGTGGTATTTACTTACAAAGCAATATCACTCAGCAATGAAATCTATGTCATCAGGCCCTTAGCAGCACAATGAGTGGATTCAGGTATGATGATTCTAACTGAAAAAAGTAACACAGAAAAAGAAACATCATAAGATATCTGTAATACACGGAATATAAACTTGGCTACACAGGAACTGAATTACAGAACAGAACAGGGTCTCAAATTTAGAAAACCAACTTATGCTTGCTTAAGGGGAAAGGTGAGTTGGGGTGCTGCATAAAACCAGAGATTGAAATGAGCACAGATAAAGTTCCTTAAGCCAAATATGGAATAGACAAGATCTACTCCTTGCTCAACGAAATGGACTCAACACCGCATATTAAACGCCTAAGAATGTACCTGACTAGTAAGTATCTTAAAACCTATGGATTGCTATGTCTCCGAAAGAGAATCAAGCATGTGTACAGGGGCATAAACGCAGCAGTGATAGGATTGGAGAGGTTCGGTGAGCAAATGAAGACCCTTTGAAGTCCTATTGCCTGGTACCCATTCCACGGGTTTCAACTACCCAGTTTTAAGGTATTCTTCCTTCAGCTAAAACATGCATGTGGAACCTAGAGTATGATCAACCATGTGATCGGGAGACGTGTTCAAATATGTCTCAGTTTTTGTCCCCTGGTACTCGGGTGCAACATTCCAGACGCTTTACTAACACTCTCCCGACTTGGAGAGTCAGTCCCTTTAACCTCCTGTTTGGCCCAGTTTGCAATTTCTGCGGAAGATGAACAGGAATAGCGAGAACCAATGAGAGACTAGCTGGAGGTGTCTGGACGGGCAAATTTAACTCTCATTTCCCACCAGGAAGAGGAATTAACCAAAGGCTCAGCGTGCCGTGCCGGAACCAGATTAGGGCCTGAAGCCATCCTGCGGTGTTGCGGCCAGCTCAAAAGAAAGCGAGTTGAAGAAAGGAGCTCAGGGGCACTGTAATTCACAAACCTGCAGAGTTATAAATGACAGCTATCGTCCAAAAATATACTGAAGTAAGGCTGCCAAGAGGACTTGAAAGCGGGGCAGAATTGCAGGAAACCGATTTCAGGAGGTAGACTGGAATTGCATTGAAAGCATAGGAAAAGAGGCAGAACGTCCACAATGATGCACTTGGCCAAAAAGGGCGTATGCGTTTTTTCCTGAAAATATTCAGGAAAAAACGCATACGCCCTTTTTGGCCAACCAAGCAAGATTGCAAAGGAAATCTGCACTACAATGAAGTCTCACTTCCCCCCAGTCAAAAGGGCCATCTGAAAAAAGTGTAAAATCCAGCAAGGCAGGACAGGCCATGGAGAAGTGGGAGCCTTGTTATGCTGATGGGCGGGATGTAAATTGCCAGGAGAAACTCGGGAGAAGTGTATGGTGTTTCCTGAAACATCTAAAAAACAAAGCAACAGAGCCTAGGGCACTTCCACTTATGGTCCTATAGCTTAGGGAAATTAAAATCAAAAAGACACAGCCACCCCAAAGTTTGGGACGCCTCTGTTTACAAGAACCTTGTTTACAGTACAAGTTCAACATCGCAGAAAGTGAAAAATGGATAAAGAAGTTGTGGTATTTACTTACAAAGCAATATCAATCAGCAATGACATCTATGTCATCAGGCCCTTAGCAGCACAATGAGTGGATTCAGGTATGATGATTCTAACTGAAATAAGTCACACAGAAAAAGAAACATCATAAGATATCTGTAATACACGGAATGTAAACTTGGCTACACAGGAACTGAATTACAGAACAGAACAGGGTCTCAAATTTAGAAAACCAACTTATGCTTGCTTAAGGGGAAAGGTGAGTTGGGGTGCTGCATAAAACCAGAGATTGAAATGAGCACAGATAAAGTTCCTTAAGCCAAATATGGAATAGACAAGAGCTACTCCTTGCTCAACGAAATGGACTCAACACCCCATATTAAACGCCTAAAGATGTACCTGACTAGTAAGTATCTTAAAACCTATGGATTGCTATGTCTTCGAAAGAGAATCAAGCGTGTGTACAGGGGCATAATCATAGCAGTGATAGGATTGGAGAGGTTCGGTGAGCAAATGAAGACCCTTTGAAGTCATATTGCATGGTACCCATTCCACGGGTTTCAACTACCCAGGTTTAAGGTATTCTTCCTTCAGCTAAAACATGCATGTGGAACCTAGAGTATGATCAACCATGTGATCGGGAGACGTGTTCAAATATGTCTCAGTTTTCCTCCCCTGGTACTCGGGTGCAACATTCCAGACGCTTTACTAACACTCTCCCGACTTGGAGAGTCAGTCCCTTTAACCTCCTGTTTGGCCCACTTTGCAATTTCTGCTGAAGATGAACAGGAATAGCGAGAACCAATGAGAGACTAGCTGGAGGTGTCTGGACGGGCAAATTTAACTCTCATTTCCCACCAGGAAGAGGAACTAACCAAAGGCTCAGCGTGCCGTGCCGGAACCAGATTAGGGCCTGAAGCCATCCTGCGATGTTGCGGCCAGCTCACAAGAAAGCGAGTTGAAGAAAGGAGCTCAGGGGCACTGTAATTCACAAACCTGCAGAGTTATAAATGACAGCTATCGTCCAAAAATATACTGAAGTAAGGCTGCAAAGAGGACTTGAAAGCGGGGCAGAATTGCAGGAAACCGATTTCAGGAGGTAGACTGGAATTGCATTGAAAGCATAGGAAAAGAGGCAGAACGTCCACAATGATGCACTTGGCCAAAAAGGGCGTATGCGTTTTTTCCTGAATATATTCAGGAAAAAACGCATACGCCCTTTTTGGCCAACCAAGCAAGCTTGCAAAGGAAATCTGCACTACAATGAAGTCTCACTTCCCCCCGGTCAAAAGGGCCATCTGAATAAAGTGTAAAATCCAGAAAGGCAGGACAGGCCATGGAGAACTGGGAGCCTTGTTATGCTGATGGGTGGGATGTAAATTGCCAACAGACACTCGGGAGAAGTGTATGGTGTTTCCTGAAACATCTAAAAAACAAAGCAACAGAGCCTAGGGCACTTCCACTTATGGTCCTATAGCTTAGGGAAATTAAAATCAAAAAGACACAGCCACCCCAAAGTTTGGGACGCCTCTGTTTACAAGAACCTCGTTTACAGTACAATATCAACATCGCAGAAAATGAAAAATGGATAAAGAAGTTGTGGTATTTAGTTACAAAGCAATATTACTCAGCAATGAAATCTATGTCATCAGGCCCTTAGCAGCACAATGAGTGGATTCAGGTATGATGATTCTAACTGAAATAAGTCACACAGAAAAAGAAACATCATAAGATATCAGTAATACACGGAATGTAAACTTGGCTACACAGGAACTGAATTACAGAACTGAAAAGGGTCTCAAATTTAGAAAACCAACTTATGCTTGCTTAAGGGGAAAGGTGAGTTGGGGTGCTGCATAAAACCAGAGATTGAAATGAGCACAGATAAAGTTCCTTAAGCCAAATATGGAATAGACAAGAGCTACTCCTTGCTCAACGAAATGGACTCAACACCGCATATTAAACGCCTAAGAATGTGCCTGACTAGTAAGTATCTTAAAACCTATGGATTGCTATGTCTCCGAAAGAGAATCAAGCGTGTGTACAAGGGCATAAACGCAGTAGTGATAGGAATGGAGAGGTTCGGTGAGCAAATGAAGATCCTTTGAAGTCATATTGCATGGTACCCATTCCACGGGTTTCAACTACCCAGGTTTAAGGTATTCTTCCTTCAGCTAAAACATGCATGTGGAACCCAGAGTATGATCAACCATGTGATCGGGAGACGTGTTCAAATATGTCTCAGTTTTCCTCCCCTGGTACTCGGGTGCAACATTCCAGACGCTTTACTAACACTCTCCCCACGTGGAGAGTCAGTCCCTTTAACCTCCTGTTGGGCCCACTTTGCAATTTCTGTGGAAGAGGAACAGGAATAGCGAGAACCAATGAGAGACTAGCTGGAGGTGTCTGGACGGGCAAATTTAACTCTGATTTCCCACCAGGAAGAGGAATTAACCAAAGGCTCAGCGTGCCGTGCCGGAACCAGATTAGGGCCTGAAGCCATCCTGCGATGTTGCGGCCAGCTCAAAATAAAGCGAGTTTAAGAAAGGAGCTCAGGGGCACTGTAATTCACAAACCTGCAGAGTTATAAATGACAGCTATCGTCCAAAAATATACTGAAGTAAGGCTGCCAAGAGGACTTGAAAGCGGGGCAGAATTGCAGGAAACCGATTTCAGGAGGTAGACTGGAATTGCATTGAAAGCATAGGAAAAGAGGCAGAACGTCCACAATGATGCACTTGGCCAAAAAGGGCGTATGCGTTTTTTCCTGAATATATTCAGGAAAAAACGCATACGCCCTTTTTGGCAAACCAAGCAAGCTTGCAAAGGAAATCTGCACTACAATGAAGTCTCACTTCCCCCCGGTCAAAAGGGCCATCTGAAAAAAGTGTAAAATCCAGCAAGGCAGGACAGGCCATGGAGAACTGGGAGCCTTGTTATGCTGATGGGCGGGATGTAAATTGCCAACAGACACTCGGGAGAAGTGTATGGTGTTTCCTGAAACATCTAAAAAACAAAGCAACAGAGCCTAGGGCACTTCCACTTATGGTCCTATAGCTTAGGGAAATTAAAATCAAAAAGACACAGCCACCCCAAAGTTTGGGACGCCTCTGTTTACAAGAACCTCGTTTACAGTACAAGTTCAACATCGCAGAAAGTGAAAAATGGATAAAGAAGTTGTGGTATTTACTTACAAAGCAATATCACTCAGCAATGAAATCTATGTCATCAGGCCCGTAGCAGCACAATGAGTTGATTCAGGTATGATAATTCTAACTGAAATAACTCACACAGAAAAAGAAACATCATAAGATATCAGTAATACACGGAATGTAAACTTGGCTACACAGGAACTGAATTACAGAACAGAACAGGGTCTCAAATTTAGAAAACCAACTTATGCTTGCTTAAGGGGAAAGGTGAGTTGGGGTGCTGCATAAAACCAGAGATTGAAATGAGCACAGATAAAGTTCCTTAAGCCAAATATGGAAAAGACAAGAACTACTCCTTGCTCAACGAAATGGACTCAACACCGCATATTAAACGCCTAAGAATGTACCTGACTAGTAAGTATCTTAAAACCTATGGATTGCTATGTCTCCGAAAGAGAATCAAGCATGTGTACAGGGGCATAAACGCAGCAGTGATAGGATTGGAGAGGTTCGGTGAGCAAATGAAGACCCTTTGAAGTCGTATTGCATGGTACCCATTCCACGGGTTTCAACTACCCAGGTTTAAGGTATTCTTCCTTCAGCTAAAACATGCATGTGGAACCCAGAGTATGATCAACCATGTGATCGGGAGACGTGTTCAAATATGTCTCAGTTTTCCTCCCCTGGTACTCGGGTGCAACATTCCAGACGCTTTGCTAACACTCTCCCGACTTGGAGAGTCAGTCCCTTTAACCTCCTGTTTGGCCCAGTTTGCAATTTCTGCGGAAGATGAACAGGAATAGCGAGAACCAATGAGAGACTAGCTGGAGGTGTCTGGACGGGCAAATTTAACTCTCATTTCCCACCAGGAAGAGGAATTAACCAAAGGCTCAGCGTGCCATGCCGGAACCAGATTAGGGCCTGAAGCCATCCTGCGGCGTGGCGGCCAGGTCACAAGAAAGCGAGTTGAAGAAAGGAGCTCAGGGGCACTGTAATTCACAAACCTGCAGAGTTATAAATGACAGGTATCGTCCAAAAATATACTGAAGTAAGGCTGCCAAGGGGACTTGAAAGCGGGGCAGAATTGCAGGAAACCGATTTCAGGAGGTAGACTGGAATTGCATTGAAAGCATAGGAAAAGAGGCAGAACGTCCACAATGATGCACTTGGCCAAAAAGGGCGTATGCGTTTTTTCCTGAATATATTCAGGAAAAAACGCATATGCCCTTTTTGGCCAACCAAGCAAGCTTGAAAAGGAAATCTGCACTACAATGAAGTCTCACTTCCCCCCGGTCAAAAGGGCCATCTGAAAAAAGTATAAAATCCAGAAAGGCAGGACAGGCCATGGAGAACTGGGAGCCTTGTTATGCTGATGGGCGGGATGTAAATTGCCAACAGACACTCGGGAGAAGTGTATGGTGTTTCCTGAAACATCTAAAAAACAAAGCAACAGAGCCTAGGGCACTTCCACTTATGGTCCTATAGCTTAGGGAAATTAAAATCAAAAAGACACAGCCACCCCAAAGTTTGGGACGCCTCTGTTTACAAGAACCTCGTTTACAGTACAAGTTCAACATCACAGAAAGTGAAAAATGGATAAAGAACTTGTGGTATTTACTTACAAAGCAATATCACTCAGCACTGAAATCTATGTCATCAGGCCCTTAGCAGTACAATGAGTGGATTCAGGTACGATGATTCTAACTGAAATAAGTTACAGAGAAAAAGAAACATCATAAGATATCACTAATACACAGAATGTGAACTTTGCTACACAGGAACTGAATTCCAAAACAGAACAGGGTCTCAAATTTAGAAAACCAACTTCTGCTTGCTTAAGGGGAAAGGTGAGTTGGGGTCCTGCATAAAAGCAGAGATTGAAATGAGCACAGATAAAGTTCCTTAAGCCAAATATGGAATAGACAAGAGCTACTCCTTGCTCAACGAAATGGACTCAACACCGCATATTAAACGCCTAAGAATGTACCTGACTAGTAAGTATCTTAAAACCTATGGATTGCTATGTCTCCGAAAGAGAATCAAGCGTGTGTACAGGGGCATAAACGCAGCAGTGATAGGATTGGAGAGGTTCGGTGAGCAAATGAAGACCCTTTGAAGTCCTATTGCATGGTACCCATTCCACGGGTTTCAACTACCCAGTTTTAAGGTATTCTTCCTTCAGCTAAAACATGCATGTGGAACCGAGAGTATGATCAACCATGAGATCGGGAGACGTGTTCTAATATGTCTCAGTTTTCTTACCCTGGTACTCGGGTGCAACATTCCAGACGCTTTACTAACACTCTCCCGAAATGGAGAGTCAGTCCCTTTAACCTCCTGTTTGGGCCAGTTTGCAATTTCTGCGGAAGATGAACAGGAATAGCGAGAACCAATGAGAGACTAGCTGGAGGTGTCTGGACGGGCAAATTTAACTCTCATTTCCCACCAGGAAGAGGAATTAACCAAAGGCTCAGCGTGCCGTGCCGGAACCAGATTAGGGCCTGAAGCCATCCTGCGGTGTTGCGGCCAGCTCACAAGAAAGCGAGTTGAAGAAAGGAGCTCAGGGGCACTGTAATTCACAAACCTGCAGAGTTATAAATGACAGCTATCGTCCAAAAATATACTGAAGTAAGGCTGCCAAGAGGACTTGAAAGCGGGGCAGAATTGCAGGAAACCGATTTCAGGAGGTAGACTGGAATTGCATTGAAAGCATAGGAAAAGAGGCAGAACGTCCACAATGATGCACTTGGCCAAAAAGGGCGTATGCATTTTTTCCTGAATATATTCAGGAAAAAACGCATACGCACTTTTTGGCCAACCAAGCAAACTTGCAAAGGAAATCTACACTACAATGAAGTCTCACTTCCCCCCGGTCAAAAGGGCCATCTGAAAAAAGTGTAAAATCCAGAAAGACAGGACAGGCCATGGAGAACTGGGAGCCTTGTTATGCTGATGGGCGGGATGTAAATTGCCAACAGACACTCGGGAGAAGTGTATGGTGTTTCCTGAAACATCTAAAAAACAAAGCAACAGAGCCTAGGGCACTTCCACTTATGGTCCTATAGATTAGGGAATTTAAAATCAAAAAGACACAGCCACCCCAAAGTATGGAACGCCTCTGTTTACAAGAACCTCGTTTACCGTAGAAGTTCAATATCACAGAAAGTGATAAATGGATAAAGAACTTGTGGTATTTACTTACAAAGCAATATCACTCAGCAATGAAATCTATGTCATCAGGCCCTTAGCAGCACAATGAGTGGTTTCAGGTATGATGATTCTAACTGAAATAAGTCACACAGAAAAAGAAACATCATAAGATATCACTAATACACGGAATGTAAACTTGGCTACACAGGAACTGAATTACACAACAGAACAGGGTCTCAAATTTAGAAAACCAACTTATGCTTGCTTAAGGGGAAAGGTGAGTTGGGGTGCTGCATAAAAGCAGAGATTGAAATGAGCACAGATAAAGTTCCTTAAGCCAAATATGGAATAAACAAGAGCTACTCCTTGCTCAACGAAATGGACTCAACACCGCATATTAAACACCTAAAAATGTACCTGACTAGTAAGTATCTTAAAACCTATGGATTGCTATGTCTCCAAAACAGAATCAAGCGTGTGTACAGGGGCATAAACGCAGCAGTGATAGGATTGGAGAGGTTCGGTGAGCAAATGAAGACCCTTTGAACTCATATTGCATGGTACCCATTCCACGGGTTTCAACTACCCAGGTTTAAGGTATTCTTCATTCAGCTAAAACATGCATGTGGAACCTAGAGTATGATCAACCATGTGATCGGGACACGTGTTCAAATATGTCTCAGTATTCGTACCCTGGTACTCGGGTGCAACATTCCAGACGCTTTACAAACACTCTCCCCACTTGGAGAGTCAGCGCCTTTAACCTCCTGTTTGGCCCGGTTTGCAATTTCTGCGGAAGATGAACAGGAATAGGGAGAACCAATGAGAGACTAGCTGGAGGTGTCTGGACGGGCAAATTTAACTCTCATTTCCCACCAGGAAGAGGAAATAACCAAAGGCTCAGCGTGCCGTGCCGGAACCAGATTAGGGCCTGAAGCCATCCTGCGGTGTTGCGGCCAGCTCAAAAGAAAGCGAGTTGAAGAAAGGAGGTCAGGGGCACTGTAATTCACAAACCTGCAGAGTTATAAATGACAGCTATCGTCCAAAAATATACTGAAGTAAGGCTGCCAAGAGGACTTGAAAGCGGGGCAGAATTGCAGGAAACCGATTTCAGGAGGTAGACTGGAATTGCATTGAAAGCATAGGAAAAGAGGCAGAACGTCCACAATGATGCACTTGGCCAAAAAGGGCGTATGCGTTTTTTCCTGAATATATTCAGGAAAAAACGCATACGCCCTTTTTGGCCAACCAAGCAAACTTGCAAAGGAAATCTGCACTACAATGAAGTCTCACTTCCTCCCGGTCAAAAGGGCCATCTGAAAAAAGTGTAAAATCCAGAAAGGCAGGACAGGCCATGGAGAACTGGGAGCCTTGTTATGCTGATGGGCGGGATGTAAATTGCCAACAGACACTCAGGAGAAGTGTATGGTATTTCCTGAAACATCTAAAAAACAAAGCAACAGAGCCTAGGGCACTTCCACTTATGGTCCTATAGCTTAGGGAAATTAAAATCAAAAAGACACAGCCACCCCAAAGTTTGGAACGCCTCTGTTTAAAAGAAACTCGTTTACAGTACAAGTTCAACATTGAAGAAAGTGAAAAATGGATAAAGAAGTTGTGGTATTTACTTACAAAGCAATATCACTCAGCAATGAAATCTATGTCATCAGGCCCTTAGCAGCACAATGAGTGGATTCAGGTATGATGATTCTAACTGAAAAAAGTAACACAGAAAAAGAAACATCATAAGATATCTGTAATACACGGAATATAAACTTGGCTACACAGGAACTGAATTACAGAACAGAACAGGGTCTCAAATTTAGAAAACCAACTTATGCTTGCTTAAGGGGAAAGGTGAGTTGGGGTGCTGCATAAAACCAGAGATTGAAATGAGCACAGATAAAGTTCCTTAAGCCAAATATGGAATAGACAAGATCTACTCCTTGCTCAACGAAATGGACTCAACACCGCATATTAAACGCCTAAGAATGTACCTGACTAGTAAGTATCTTAAAACCTATGGATTGCTATGTCTCCGAAAGAGAATCAAGCATGTGTACAGGGGCATAAACGCAGCAGTGATAGGATTGGAGAGGTTCGGTGAGCAAATGAAGACCCTTTGAAGTCCTATTGCCTGGTACCCATTCCACGGGTTTCAACTACCCAGTTTTAAGGTATTCTTCCTTCAGCTAAAACATGCATGTGGAACCTAGAGTATGATCAACCATGTGATCGGGAGACGTGTTCAAATATGTCTCAGTTTTTGTCCCCTGGTACTCGGGTGCAACATTCCAGACGCTTTACTAACACTCTCCCGACTTGGAGAGTCAGTCCCTTTAACCTCCTGTTTGGCCCAGTTTGCAATTTCTGCGGAAGATGAACAGGAATAGCGAGAACCAATGAGAGACTAGCTGGAGGTGTCTGGACGGGCAAATTTAACTCTCATTTCCCACCAGGAAGAGGAATTAACCAAAGGCTCAGCGTGCCGTGCCGGAACCAGATTAGGGCCTGAAGCCATCCTGCGGTGTTGCGGCCAGCTCAAAAGAAAGCGAGTTGAAGAAAGGAGCTCAGGGGCACTGTAATTCACAAACCTGCAGAGTTATAAATGACAGCTATCGTCCAAAAATATACTGAAGTAAGGCTGCCAAGAGGACTTGAAAGCGGGGCAGAATTGCAGGAAACCGATTTCAGGAGGTAGACTGGAATTGCATTGAAAGCATAGGAAAAGAGGCAGAACGTCCACAATGATGCACTTGGCCAAAAAGGGCGTATGCGTTTTTTCCTGAAAATATTCAGGAAAAAACGCATACGCCCTTTTTGGCCAACCAAGCAAGATTGCAAAGGAAATCTGCACTACAATGAAGTCTCACTTCCCCCCAGTCAAAAGGGCCATCTGAAAAAAGTGTAAAATCCAGCAAGGCAGGACAGGCCATGGAGAAGTGGGAGCCTTGTTATGCTGATGGGCGGGATGTAAATTGCCAGGAGAAACTCGGGAGAAGTGTATGGTGTTTCCTGAAACATCTAAAAAACAAAGCAACAGAGCCTAGGGCACTTCCACTTATGGTCCTATAGCTTAGGGAAATTAAAATCAAAAAGACACAGCCACCCCAAAGTTTGGGACGCCTCTGTTTACAAGAACCTTGTTTACAGTACAAGTTCAACATCGCAGAAAGTGAAAAATGGATAAAGAAGTTGTGGTATTTACTTACAAAGCAATATCAATCAGCAATGACATCTATGTCATCAGGCCCTTAGCAGCACAATGAGTGGATTCAGGTATGATGATTCTAACTGAAATAAGTCACACAGAAAAAGAAACATCATAAGATATCTGTAATACACGGAATGTAAACTTGGCTACACAGGAACTGAATTACAGAACAGAACAGGGTCTCAAATTTAGAAAACCAACTTATGCTTGCTTAAGGGGAAAGGTGAGTTGGGGTGCTGCATAAAACCAGAGATTGAAATGAGCACAGATAAAGTTCCTTAAGCCAAATATGGAATAGACAAGAGCTACTCCTTGCTCAACGAAATGGACTCAACACCCCATATTAAACGCCTAAAGATGTACCTGACTAGTAAGTATCTTAAAACCTATGGATTGCTATGTCTTCGAAAGAGAATCAAGCGTGTGTACAGGGGCATAAACATAGCAGTGATAGGATTGGAGAGGTTCGGTGAGCAAATGAAGACCCTTTGAAGTCATATTGCATGGTACCCATTCCACGGGTTTCAACTACCCAGGTTTAAGGTATTCTTCCTTCAGCTAAAACATGCATGTGGAACCTAGAGTATGATCAACCATGTGATCGGGAGACGTGTTCAAATATGTCTCAGTTTTCCTCCCCTGGTACTCGGGTGCAACATTCCAGACGCTTTACTAACACTCTCCCGACTTGGAGAGTCAGTCCCTTTAACCTCCTGTTTGGCCCACTTTGCAATTTCTGCTGAAGATGAACAGGAATAGCGAGAACCAATGAGAGACTAGCTGGAGGTGTCTGGACGGGCAAATTTAACTCTCATTTCCCACCAGGAAGAGGAACTAACCAAAGGCTCAGCGTGCCGTGCCGGAACCAGATTAGGGCCTGAAGCCATCCTGCGATGTTGCGGCCAGCTCACAAGAAAGCGAGTTGAAGAAAGGAGCTCAGGGGCACTGTAATTCACAAACCTGCAGAGTTATAAATGACAGCTATCGTCCAAAAATATACTGAAGTAAGGCTGCAAAGAGGACTTGAAAGCGGGGCAGAATTGCAGGAAACCGATTTCAGGAGGTAGACTGGAATTGCATTGAAAGCATAGGAAAAGAGGCAGAACGTCCACAATGATGCACTTGGCCAAAAAGGGCGTATGCGTTTTTTCCTGAATATATTCAGGAAAAAACGCATACGCCCTTTTTGGCCAACCAAGCAAGCTTGCAAAGGAAATCTGCACTACAATGAAGTCTCACTTCCCCCCGGTCAAAAGGGCCATCTGAATAAAGTGTAAAATCCAGAAAGGCAGGACAGGCCATGGAGAACTGGGAGCCTTGTTATGCTGATGGGTGGGATGTAAATTGCCAACAGACACTCGGGAGAAGTGTATGGTGTTTCCTGAAACATCTAAAAAACAAAGCAACAGAGCCTAGGGCACTTCCACTTATGGTCCTATAGCTTAGGGAAATTAAAATCAAAAAGACACAGCCACCCCAAAGTTTGGGACGCCTCTGTTTACAAGAACCTCGTTTACAGTACAATATCAACATCGCAGAAAATGAAAAATGGATAAAGAAGTTGTGGTATTTAGTTACAAAGCAATATTACTCAGCAATGAAATCTATGTCATCAGGCCCTTAGCAGCACAATGAGTGGATTCAGGTATGATGATTCTAACTGAAATAAGTCACACAGAAAAAGAAACATCATAAGATATCAGTAATACACGGAATGTAAACTTGGCTACACAGGAACTGAATTACAGAACTGAAAAGGGTCTCAAATTTAGAAAACCAACTTATGCTTGCTTAAGGGGAAAGGTGAGTTGGGGTGCTGCATAAAACCAGAGATTGAAATGAGCACAGATAAAGTTCCTTAAGCCAAATATGGAATAGACAAGAGCTACTCCTTGCTCAACGAAATGGACTCAACACCGCATATTAAACGCCTAAGAATGTGCCTGACTAGTAAGTATCTTAAAACCTATGGATTGCTATGTCTCCGAAAGAGAATCAAGCGTGTGTACAAGGGCATAAACGCAGTAGTGATAGGAATGGAGAGGTTCGGTGAGCAAATGAAGATCCTTTGAAGTCATATTGCATGGTACCCATTCCACGGGTTTCAACTACCCAGGTTTAAGGTATTCTTCCTTCAGCTAAAACATGCATGTGGAACCCAGAGTATGATCAACCATGTGATCGGGAGACGTGTTCAAATATGTCTCAGTTTTCCTCCCCTGGTACTCGGGTGCAACATTCCAGACGCTTTACTAACACTCTCCCCACGTGGAGAGTCAGTCCCTTTAACCTCCTGTTGGGCCCACTTTGCAATTTCTGTGGAAGAGGAACAGGAATAGCGAGAACCAATGAGAGACTAGCTGGAGGTGTCTGGACGGGCAAATTTAACTCTGATTTCCCACCAGGAAGAGGAATTAACCAAAGGCTCAGCGTGCCGTGCCGGAACCAGATTAGGGCCTGAAGCCATCCTGCGATGTTGCGGCCAGCTCAAAATAAAGCGAGTTTAAGAAAGGAGCTCAGGGGCACTGTAATTCACAAACCTGCAGAGTTATAAATGACAGCTATCGTCCAAAAATATACTGAAGTAAGGCTGCCAAGAGGACTTGAAAGCGGGGCAGAATTGCAGGAAACCGATTTCAGGAGGTAGACTGGAATTGCATTGAAAGCATAGGAAAAGAGGCAGAACGTCCACAATGATGCACTTGGCCAAAAAGGGCGTATGCGTTTTTTCCTGAATATATTCAGGAAAAAACGCATACGCCCTTTTTGGCAAACCAAGCAAGCTTGCAAAGGAAATCTGCACTACAATGAAGTCTCACTTCCCCCCGGTCAAAAGGGCCATCTGAAAAAAGTGTAAAATCCAGCAAGGCAGGACAGGCCATGGAGAACTGGGAGCCTTGTTATGCTGATGGGCGGGATGTAAATTGCCAACAGACACTCGGGAGAAGTGTATGGTGTTTCCTGAAACATCTAAAAAACAAAGCAACAGAGCCTAGGGCACTTCCACTTATGGTCCTATAGCTTAGGGAAATTAAAATCAAAAAGACACAGCCACCCCAAAGTTTGGGACGCCTCTGTTTACAAGAACCTCGTTTACAGTACAAGTTCAACATCGCAGAAAGTGAAAAATGGATAAAGAAGTTGTGGTATTTACTTACAAAGCAATATCACTCAGCAATGAAATCTATGTCATCAGGCCCGTAGCAGCACAATGAGTTGATTCAGGTATGATAATTCTAACTGAAATAACTCACACAGAAAAAGAAACATCATAAGATATCAGTAATACACGGAATGTAAACTTGGCTACACAGGAACTGAATTACAGAACAGAACAGGGTCTCAAATTTAGAAAACCAACTTATGCTTGCTTAAGGGGAAAGGTGAGTTGGGGTGCTGCATAAAACCAGAGATTGAAATGAGCACAGATAAAGTTCCTTAAGCCAAATATGGAAAAGACAAGAACTACTCCTTGCTCAACGAAATGGACTCAACACCGCATATTAAACGCCTAAGAATGTACCTGACTAGTAAGTATCTTAAAACCTATGGATTGCTATGTCTCCGAAAGAGAATCAAGCATGTGTACAGGGGCATAAACGCAGCAGTGATAGGATTGGAGAGGTTCGGTGAGCAAATGAAGACCCTTTGAAGTCGTATTGCATGGTACCCATTCCACGGGTTTCAACTACCCAGGTTTAAGGTATTCTTCCTTCAGCTAAAACATGCATGTGGAACCCAGAGTATGATCAACCATGTGATCGGGAGACGTGTTCAAATATGTCTCAGTTTTCCTCCCCTGGTACTCGGGTGCAACATTCCAGACGCTTTGCTAACACTCTCCCGACTTGGAGAGTCAGTCCCTTTAACCTCCTGTTTGGCCCAGTTTGCAATTTCTGCGGAAGATGAACAGGAATAGCGAGAACCAATGAGAGACTAGCTGGAGGTGTCTGGACGGGCAAATTTAACTCTCATTTCCCACCAGGAAGAGGAATTAACCAAAGGCTCAGCGTGCCATGCCGGAACCAGATTAGGGCCTGAAGCCATCCTGCGGCGTGGCGGCCAGGTCACAAGAAAGCGAGTTGAAGAAAGGAGCTCAGGGGCACTGTAATTCACAAACCTGCAGAGTTATAAATGACAGGTATCGTCCAAAAATATACTGAAGTAAGGCTGCCAAGGGGACTTGAAAGCGGGGCAGAATTGCAGGAAACCGATTTCAGGAGGTAGACTGGAATTGCATTGAAAGCATAGGAAAAGAGGCAGAACGTCCACAATGATGCACTTGGCCAAAAAGGGCGTATGCGTTTTTTCCTGAATATATTCAGGAAAAAACGCATATGCCCTTTTTGGCCAACCAAGCAAGCTTGAAAAGGAAATCTGCACTACAATGAAGTCTCACTTCCCCCCGGTCAAAAGGGCCATCTGAAAAAAGTATAAAATCCAGAAAGGCAGGACAGGCCATGGAGAACTGGGAGCCTTGTTATGCTGATGGGCGGGATGTAAATTGCCAACAGACACTCGGGAGAAGTGTATGGTGTTTCCTGAAACATCTAAAAAACAAAGCAACAGAGCCTAGGGCACTTCCACTTATGGTCCTATAGCTTAGGGAAATTAAAATCAAAAAGACACAGCCACCCCAAAGTTTGGGACGCCTCTGTTTACAAGAACCTCGTTTACAGTACAAGTTCAACATCACAGAAAGTGAAAAATGGATAAAGAACTTGTGGTATTTACTTACAAAGCAATATCACTCAGCACTGAAATCTATGTCATCAGGCCCTTAGCAGTACAATGAGTGGATTCAGGTACGATGATTCTAACTGAAATAAGTTACAGAGAAAAAGAAACATCATAAGATATCACTAATACACAGAATGTGAACTTTGCTACACAGGAACTGAATTCCAAAACAGAACAGGGTCTCAAATTTAGAAAACCAACTTCTGCTTGCTTAAGGGGAAAGGTGAGTTGGGGTCCTGCATAAAAGCAGAGATTGAAATGAGCACAGATAAAGTTCCTTAAGCCAAATATGGAATAGACAAGAGCTACTCCTTGCTCAACGAAATGGACTCAACACCGCATATTAAACGCCTAAGAATGTACCTGACTAGTAAGTATCTTAAAACCTATGGATTGCTATGTCTCCGAAAGAGAATCAAGCGTGTGTACAGGGGGATAAACGCAGCAGTGATAGGATTGGAGAGGTTCGGTGAGCAAATGAAGACCCTTTGAAGTCATATTGCATGGTACCCATTACACGGGTCTCAACTCTCCAGGTTTAAGGTATTCTTCCTTCAGCTAAAACATGCATGTGGAACCTAGAGTATGATCAACCATGTGATCGGGAGACGTGTTCAAATATGTCTCAGTTTTCGTACCCTGGTACTCGGGTGCAACATTCCAGACGCTTTACTAACACTCTCCCGACTTGGAGAGTCAGTCCCTTTAACCTCCTGTTTGGCCCACTTTGCAATTTCTGCGGAAGATGAACAGGAATAGGGAGAACCAATGAGAGACTAGCTGGAGGTGTCTGGACGGGCAAATTTAACTCTCATTTCCCACCAGGAAGAGGAATTAACCAAAGACTCAGCGTGCCGTGCCGGAACCAGATTAGGGCCTGAAGCCATCCTGCGGTGTTGCGGCCAGCTCACAAGAAAGCGAGTTGAAGAAAGGAGCTCAGGGGCACTGTAATTCACAAACCTGCAGAGTTATAAATGACAGCTATCGTCCAACAATATACTGAAGTAAGACTGCCAAGAGGACTTGGAAGCGGGGCAGAATTGCAGGAAACCGATTTCAAGAGGTAGACTGGAATTGCATTGAAAGCATAGGAAAAGAGGCAGAACGTCCACAATGATGCACTTGGCCAAAAAGGGCGTATGCGTTTTTTCCTGAATATATTCAGGAAAAAACGCATACGCCCTTTTTGGCCAACCAAGCAAGCTTGCAAAGGAAATCTGCACTACAATGAAGTCTCACTTCCCCCCGGTCAAAAGGGCCATCTGAAAAAAGTGTAAAATCCAGAAAGGCAGGACAGGCCATGGAGAACTGGGAGCCTTGTTATGCTGATGGGCGGGATGTAAATTGCCAACATACATTCGGGAGAAGTGTATGGTGTTTCCTGAAACATCTAAAAAACAAAGCAACAGAGCCTAGGGCACTTCCACTTATGGTCCTATAGCTTAGGGAAATTAAAATCAAAAAGACACAGCCACCCCAAAGTTTGAGACGCCTCTGTTTACAAGAACTTCGTTTACCGTACAAGTTCAATATCACAGAAAGTGAAAAATGGATAAAGAAGTAGTGGTATTTACTTACAAAGCAATATCACTCAGCAATGAAATCTATGTCATCAGGCCCTTAGCAGCACAATGAGTGGATTCAGGTATGATGATTCTAACTGAAATAAGTCACACAGAAAAAGAAACATCATAAGATATCAGTAATACACGGAATGTAAACTTGGCTACACAGGAACTGAATTAAAGAACAGAACAGGGTCTCAAATTTAGAAAACCAACTTATGCTTGCTTAAGGGGAAAGGTGAGTTGGGGTGCTGCATAAAACCAGAGATTGAAATGAGCACAGATAAAGTTCCTTAAGCCAAATATGGAATAGACAAGAGCTACTCCTTGCTCAACGAAATGGACTCAACACCGCATATTAAACGCCTAAGAATGTGCCTGACTAGTAAGTATCTTAAAACCTATGGATTGCTATGTCTCCGAAAGAGAATCAAGCGTGTGTACAAGGGCATAAACGCAGTAGTGATAGGAATGGAGAGGTTCGGTGAGCAAATGAAGATCCTTTGAAGTCATATTGCATGGTACCCATTCCACGGGTTTCAACTACCCAGGTTTAAGGTATTCTTCCTTCAGCTAAAACATGCATGTGGAACCCAGAGTATGATCAACCATGTGATCGGGAGACGTGTTCAAATATGTCTCAGTTTTCCTCCCCTGGTACTCGGGTGCAACATTCCAGACGCTTTACTAACACTCTCCCCACGTGGAGAGTCAGTCCCTTTAACCTCCTGTTGGGCCCACTTTGCAATTTCTGTGGAAGAGGAACAGGAATAGCGAGAACCAATGAGAGACTAGCTGGAGGTGTCTGGACGGGCAAATTTAACTCTGATTTCCCACCAGGAAGAGGAATTAACCAAAGGCTCAGCGTGCCGTGCCGGAACCAGATTAGGGCCTGAAGCCATCCTGCGATGTTGCGGCCAGCTCAAAATAAAGCGAGTTTAAGAAAGGAGCTCAGGGGCACTGTAATTCACAAACCTGCAGAGTTATAAATGACAGCTATCGTCCAAAAATATACTGAAGTAAGGCTGCCAAGAGGACTTGAAAGCGGGGCAGAATTGCAGGAAACCGATTTCAGGAGGTAGACTGGAATTGCATTGAAAGCATAGGAAAAGAGGCAGAACGTCCACAATGATGCACTTGGCCAAAAAGGGCGTATGCGTTTTTTCCTGAATATATTCAGGAAAAAACGCATACGCCCTTTTTGGCCAACCAAGCAAGCTTGCAAAGGAAATCTGCACTACAATGAAGTCTCACTTCCCCCCGGTCAAAAGGGCCATCTGAAAAAAGTGTAAAATCCAGCAAGGCAGGACAGGCCATGGAGAACTGGGAGCCTTGTTATGCTGATGGGCGGGATGTAAATTGCCAACAGACACTCGGGAGAAGTGTATGGTGTTTCCTGAAACATCTAAAAAACAAAGCAACAGAGCCTAGGGCACTTCCACTTATGGTCCTATAGCTTAGGGAAATTAAAATCAAAAAGACACAGCCACCCCAAAGTTTGGGACGCCTCTGTTTACAAGAACCTCGTTTACAGTACAAGTTCAACATCGCAGAAAGTGAAAAATGGATAAAGAAGTTGTGGTATTTACTTACAAAGCAATATCACTCAGCAATGAAATCTATGTCATCAGGCCCGTAGCAGCACAATGAGTTGATTCAGGTATGATAATTCTAACTGAAATAAGTCACACAGAAAAAGAAACATCATAAGATATCAGTAATACACGGAATGTAAACTTGGCTACACAGGAACTGAATTACAGAACAGAACAGGGTCTCAAATTTAGAAAACCAACTTATGCTTGCTTAAGGGGAAAGGTGAGTTGGGGTGCTGCATAAAACCAGAGATTGAAATGAGCACAGATAAAGTTCCTTAAGCCAAATATGGAAAAGACAAGAACTACTCCTTGCTCAACGAAATGGACTCAACACCGCATATTAAACGCCTAAGAATGTACCTGACTAGTAAGTATCTTAAAACCTATGGATTGCTATGTCTCCGAAAGAGAATCAAGCATGTGTACAGGGGCATAAACGCAGCAGTGATAGGATTGGAGAGGTTCGGTGAGCAAATGAAGACCCTTTGAAGTCGTATTGCATGGTACCCATTCCACGGGTTTCAACTACCCAGGTTTAAGGTATTCTTCCTTCAGCTAAAACATGCATGTGGAACCCAGAGTATGATCAACCATGTGATCGGGAGACGTGTTCAAATATGTCTCAGTTTTCCTCCCCTGGTACTCGGGTGCAACATTCCAGACGCTTTGCTAACACTCTCCCGACTTGGAGAGTCAGTCCCTTTAACCTCCTGTTTGGCCCAGTTTGCAATTTCTGCGGAAGATGAACAGGAATAGCGAGAACCAATGAGAGACTAGCTGGAGGTGTCTGGACGGGCAAATTTAACTCTCATTTCCCACCAGGAAGAGGAATTAACCAAAGGCTCAGCGTGCCATGCCGGAACCAGATTAGGGCCTGAAGCCATCCTGCGGCGTGGCGGCCAGGTCACAAGAAAGCGAGTTGAAGAAAGGAGCTCAGGGGCACTGTAATTCACAAACCTGCAGAGTTATAAATGACAGGTATCGTCCAAAAATATACTGAAGTAAGGCTGCCAAGGGGACTTGAAAGCGGGGCAGAATTGCAGGAAACCGATTTCAGGAGGTAGACTGGAATTGCATTGAAAGCATAGGAAAAGAGGCAGAACGTCCACAATGATGCACTTGGCCAAAAAGGGCGTATGCGTTTTTTCCTGAATATATTCAGGAAAAAACGCATATGCCCTTTTTGGCCAACCAAGCAAGCTTGAAAAGGAAATCTGCACTACAATGAAGTCTCACTTCCCCCCGGTCAAAAGGGCCATCTGAAAAAAGTATAAAATCCAGAAAGGCAGGACAGGCCATGGAGAACTGGGAGCCTTGTTATGCTGATGGGCGGGATGTAAATTGCCAACAGACACCCGGGAGAAGTGTATGGTGTTTCCTGAAACATCTAAAAAACAAAGCAACAGAGCCTAGGGCACTTCCACTTATGGTCCTATAGCTTAGGGAAATTAAAATCAAAAAGACACAGCCACCCCAAAGTTTGGGACGCCTCTGTTTACAAGAACCTCGTTTACAGTACAAGTTCAACATCACAGAAAGTGAAAAATGGATAAAGAACTTGTGGTATTTACTTACAAAGCAATATCACTCAGCACTGAAATCTATGTCATCAGGCCCTTAGCAGTACAATGAGTGGATTCAGGTACGATGATTCTAACTGAAATAAGTTACAGAGAAAAAGAAACATCATAAGATATCACTAATACACAGAATGTGAACTTTGCTACACAGGAACTGAATTCCAAAACAGAACAGGGTCTCAAATTTAGAAAACCAACTTCTGCTTGCTTAAGGGGAAAGGTGAGTTGGGGTCCTGCATAAAAGCAGAGATTGAAATGAGCACAGATAAAGTTCCTTAAGCCAAATATGGAATAGACAAGAGCTACTCCTTGCTCAACGAAATGGACTCAACACCGCATATTAAACGCCTAAGAATGTACCTGACTAGTAAGTATCTTAAAACCTATGGATTGCTATGTCTCCGAAAGAGAATCAAGCGTGTGTACAGGGGGATAAACGCAGCAGTGATAGGATTGGAGAGGTTCGGTGAGCAAATGAAGACCCTTTGAAGTCATATTGCATGGTACCCATTACACGGGTCTCAACTCTCCAGGTTTAAGGTATTCTTCCTTCAGCTAAAACATGCATGTGGAACCTAGAGTATGATCAACCATGTGATCGGGAGACGTGTTCAAATATGTCTCAGTTTTCGTACCCTGGTACTCGGGTGCAACATTCCAGACGCTTTACTAACACTCTCCCGACTTGGAGAGTCAGTCCCTTTAACCTCCTGTTTGGCCCAGTTTGCAATTTCTGCGGAAGATGAACAGGAATAGCGAGAACCAATGAGAGACTAGCTGGAGGTGTCTGGACGGGCAAATTTAACTCTCATTTCCCACCAGGAAGAGGAATTAACCAAAGACTCAGCGTGCCGTGCCGGAACCAGATTAGGGCCTGAAGCCATCCTGCGGTGTTGCGGCCAGCTCACAAGAAAGCGAGTTGAAGAAAGGAGCTCAGGGGCACTGTAATTCACAAACCTGCAGAGTTATAAATGACAGCTATCGTCCAACAATATACTGAAGTAAGACTGCCAAGAGGACTTGGAAGCGGGGCAGAATTGCAGGAAACCAATTTCAAGAGGTAGACTGGAATTGCATTGAAAGCATAGGAAAAGAGGCAGAACGTCCACAATGATGCACTTGGCCAAAAAGGGCGTATGCGTTTTTTCCTGAATATATTCAGGAAAAAACGCATACGCCCTTTTTGGCCAACCAAGCAAGCTTGCAAAGGAAATCTGCACTACAATGAAGTCTCACTTTCCCCCGGTCAAAAGGGCCATCTGAAAAAAGTGTAAAATCCAGAAAGGCAGGACAGTCCATGGAGAACTGGGAGCCTTGTTATGCTGATGGGCGGGATGTAAATTGCCAACAGACACTCGGGAGAAGTGTATGGTGTTTTCTGAAACATCTAAAAAACAAAGCAACAGAGCCTAGGGCACTTCCACTTATGGTCCTATAGCTTAGGGAAATTAAAATCAAAAAGACACAGCCACCCCAAAGTTTGGGACGCCTCTGTTTACAAGAACCTCGTTTACACTACAAGTTCAACATCGCAGAAAGTGAAAAATGGATAAAGAAGTTGTGGTATTTACTTACAAAGCAATATCACTCAGCAATGAAATCTATGTCATCAGGCCCGTAGCAGCACAATGAGTTGATTCAGGTATGATAATTCTAACTGAAATAACTCACACAGAAAAAGAAACATCGTAAGATATCAGTAATACACGGAATGTAAACTTGGCTACACAGGAACTGAATTACAGAACAGAACAGGGTCTCAAATTTAGAAAACCAACTTATGCTTGCTTAAGGGGAAAGGTGAGTTGGGGTGCTGCATAAAACCAGAGATTGAAATGAGCACAGATAAAGTTCCTTAAGCCAAATATGGAATAGACAAGAACTACTCCTTGCTCAACGAAATGGACTCAACACCGCATATTAAACGCCTAAGAATGTACCTGACTAGTAAGTATCTTAAAACCTATGGATTGCTATGTCTCCGAAAGAGAATCAAGCATGTGTACAGGGGCATAAATGCAGCAGTGATAGGATTGGAGAGGTTCGGTGAGCAAATGAAGACCCTTTGAAGTCATATTGCATGGTACCCATTCCACGGGTTTCAACTACCCAGGTTTAAGGTATTCTTCCTTCAGCTAAAACATGCATGTGGAACCCAGAGTATGATCAACCATGTGATCGGGAGACGTGTTCAAATATGTCTCAGTTTTTCTCCCCTGGTACTCGGGTGCAACATTCCAGACGCTTTACTAACACTCTCCCGACTTGGAGAGTCAGTCCCTTTAACCTCCTGTTGGGCCCACTTTGCAATTTCTGCGGAAGATGAACAGGAATAGCGAGAACCAATGAGAGACTAGCTGGAGGTGTCTGGACGGGCAAATTTAACTCTCATTTCCCACCAGGAAGAGGAATTAACCAAAGGCTCAGCGTGCCGTGCCGGAACCAGATTAGGGCCTGAAGCCATCCTGCGGCGTGGCGGCCAGGTCACAAGAAAGCGAGTTGAAGAAAGGAGCTCAGGGGCACTGTAATTCACAAACCTGCAGAGTTATAAATGACAGCTATCGTCCAAAAATATACTGAAGTAAGGCTGCCAAGAGGACTTGAAAGCGGGGCAGAATTGCAGGAAACCGATTTCAGGAGGTAGACTGGAATTGCATTGAAAGCATAGGAAAAGAGGCAGAACGTCCACAATGATGCACTTGGCCAAAAAGGGCGTATGCGTTTTTTCCTGAATATATTCAGGAAAAAACGCATACGCACTTTTTGGCCAACCAAGCAAGCTTGCAAAGGAAATCTGCACTACAATGAAGTCTCACTTCCCCCCGGTCAAAAGGGCCATCTGAAAAAAGTGTAAAATCCAGCAAGGCAGGACAGGCCATGGAGAACTGGGAGCCTTGTTATGCTGATGGGCGGGATGTAAATAGCCAACAGACACTCGGGAGAAGTGTATGGTGTTTCCTGAAACATCTAAAAAACAAAGCAACAGAGCCTAGGGCACTTCCACTTATGGTCCTATAGCTAAGGGAAATTAAAATCAAAAAGACACAGCCACCCCAAAGTTTGGGACGCCTCTGTTTACAAGAACCTCGTTTACAGTACAAGATCAACATCGCAGAAAGTGAAAAATGGATAAAGAAGTTGTGGTATTTACTTACAAAGCACTATCACTCAGCAATGAAATCTATGTCATCAGGCCCTTAGAAGCACAATGAGTGGATTCAGGTATGATGATTCTAACTGAAATAAGTCACACAAAAAAAGAAACATCATAAGATATCAGTAATACACGGAATGTAAACTTGGCTACACAGGAACTGAATTACAGAACAGAACAGGGTCTCAAATTTAGAAAACCAACTTATGCTTGCTTAAGGGTAAAGGTGAGTTGGGGTGCTGCATAAAACCAGAGATTGAAATGAGCACAGATAAAGTTCCTTAAGCCAAATATGGAATAGACAAGAGCTACTCCTTCCTCAACGAAATGGACTCAACACCCCATATTAAACGCCTAAGAATGTACCTGACTAGTAAGTATCTTAAAACCTATGGATTGCTATGTCTCCGAAAGAGAATCAAGCATGTGTACAGGGGCATAAACATAGCAGTGATAGGATTGGAGAGGTTCGGTGAGCAAATGAAGACCCTTTGAAGTCATATTGCATGGTACCCATTCCACGGGTTTCAACTACCCAAGTTTAAGGTATTCTTCCTTCAGCTAAAACATGCATGTGGAACCCAGAGTATGATCAACCATGTGATCGGGAGACGTGTTCAAATATGTCTCAGTTTTCGTCCCCTGGTACTCGGGTGCAACATTCCAGACGCTTTACTAACACTCTCCCGACTTGGAGAGTCAGTCCCTTTAACCTCCTGTTTGGCCCACTTTGCAATTTCTGCTGAAGATGAACAGGAATAGCGGGAAACAATGAGAGACTAGCTGGAGGTGTCTGGACGGGCAAATTTAACTCTCATTTCCCACCAGGAAGAGGAATTAACCAAAGGCTCAGCGTGCCGTGCCGGAACCAGATTAGGGCCTGAAGCCCTCCTGCGGTGTTGCGGCCAGCTCACAAGAAAGCGAGTTGAAGAAAGGAGCTCAGGGTCACTGTAATTCACAAACCTGCAGAGTTATAAATGTCAGCTTTCATCCAAAAATATACTGAAGTAAGGCTGCCAAGAGGACTTGAAAGCGGGGCAGAATTGCAGGAAACCGATTTCAGGAGGTAGACTGGAATTGCATTGAAAGCATAGGAAAAGAGGCAGAACGTCCACAATGATGCACTTGGCCAAAAAGTGCGTATGCGTTTTTTCCTGAATATATTCAGGAAAAAACGCATACGCCCTTTTTGGCCAACCAAGCAAGCTTGCAAAGGAAATCTGCACTACAATGAAGTCTCACTTCCCCCCGGTCAAAAGGGCCATCTGAAAAAAGTGTAAAATCCAGAAAGGCAGGACAGGCCATGGAGAACTGGGAGCCTTGTTATGCTGATGGGCCGAATGTAAATTGCCAACTGACACTCCGGAGAAGTGTATGGTGTTTCCTGAAACATCTAAAAAACAAAGCAACAGAGCCTAGGGCACTTCCACTTATGGTCCTATAGCTTAGGGAAATTAAAATCAAAAAGACACAGCCACCCCAAAGTTTGGGACGCCTCTGTTTACAAGAACCTCGTTTACAGTTCAAGTTCAACATGGCAGAAAGTGAAAAATGGATAAAGCAGTTGTGGTATTTACTTACAAAGCAATATCACTCAGCAATGAAATCTATGTCATCAGGCCCGTAGAAGCATAATGAGTTGATTCAGGTATGATAATTCTAACTGAAATAACTCACACAGAAAAAGAAACATCATAAGATATCAGTAATACACGGAATGTAAACTTGGCTACACAGGAACTGAATTACAGAACGGAACAGGGACTCAAATTTAGAAAACCAACTTATGCTTGCTTAAGGGTAAAGGTGAGTTGGGGTGCTGCATAAAACCAGAGATTGAAATGAGCACAGATAATGTTCCTTAAGCCAAATATGGAATAGACAAGAGCTACTCCTTGCTCAACGAAATGGACTCAACACCACATATTAAACGCCTAAGGATGTACCTGACTAGTAAGTATCTTAAAACCTATGGATTGCTATGTCTTCGAAAGAGAATCAAGCGTGTGTACAGGGCCATAAACGCAGCAGTGATAGGATTGGAGAGGTTCGGTGAGCAAATGAAGACCCTTTGAAGTCATATTGCATGGTACCCATTCCACGGGTTTCAACTACCCAGGTTTAAGGTATTCTTCCTTCAGCTAAAACATGCATGTGGAACCCAGAGTATGATCAACCATGTGATCGGGAGACGTGTTCAAATATGTCTCAGTTTTCCTCCCCTGGTACTCGGGTGCAACATTCCAGACGCTTTACTAACACTCTCCCGACTTGGAGCGTCAGTCCCTTTAACCTCCTGTTGTGCCCACTTTGCAATTTCTGCGGAAGATGAACAGGAATAGCGAGAACCAATGAGAGACTAGCTGGAGGTGTCTGGACGGGCAAATTTAACTCTCATTTCCCACCAGGAAGAGGAATTAACCAAAGGCTCAGCGTGCCGTTCCGGAACCAGATTAGGGCCTGAAGCCATCCTGCGGTGTTGCGGCCAGCTCACAAGAAAGCGAGTTGAAGAAAGGAGCTCAGGGGCACTGTAATTCACAAACCTGCAGAGTTATAAATGACAGCTATCGTCCAAAAATATACTGAAGTAAGGCTGCCAAGAGGACTTGAAAGCGGGGCAGAATTGCAGGAAACCGATTTCAGGAGGTAGACTGGAATTGCATTGAAAGCATAGGAAAAGAGGCAGAACGTCCACAATGATGCACTTGGCCAAAACGGGCGTATGCGTTTTTTCCTGAATATATTCAGGAAAAAACGCATACGCCCTTTTTGGCCAACCAAGCAAGCTTGCAAAGGAAATCTGCACTACAATGAAGTCTCACTTCCCCCTGGTCAAAAGGGCCATCTGAAAAATGTGTAAAATCCAGCAAGGCAGGACAGGCCATGGAGAACTGGGAGCCTTGTTATGCTGATGGGCGGGATGTAAATTGCCAACAGACACTCGGGAGAAGTGTATGGTGTTTCCTGAAACATCTAAAAAACAAAGCAACAGAGCCTAGGGCACTTCCACTTATGGTCCTATAGCTTAGGGAAATTAAAATCAAAAAGACACAGCCACCCCAAAGTTTGGGACGCCTCTGTTTACAAGAACCTCGTTTACAGTACAAGATCAACATCGCAGAAAGTGAAAAATGGATAAAGAAGTTGTGGTATTTACTTACAAAGCAATATCACTCAGCAATGAAATCTATGTCATCAGGCCCTTAGCAGCACAATGAGTGGATTCAGGTATGATGATTCTAACTGAAATAAGTCACACAAAAAAAGAAACATCATAAGATATCAGTAATACACGGAATGTAAACTTGGCTACACAGGAACTGAATTACAGAACAGAACAGGGTCTCAAATTTAGAAAACCAACTTATGCTTGCTTAAGGGGAAAGGTGAGTTGGGGTGCTGCATAAAACCAGAGATTGAAATGAGCACAGATAAAGTTCCTTAAGCCAAATATGGAATAGACAAGAGCTACTCCTTCCTCAACGAAATGGACTCAACACCCCATATTAAACGCCTAAGAATGTACCTGACTAGTAAGTATCTTAAAACCTATGGATTGCTATGTCTCCGAAAGAGAATCAAGCATGTGTACAGGGGCATAAACATAGCAGTGATAGGATTGGAGAGGTTCGGTGAGCAAATGAAGACCCTTTGAAGTCATATTGCATGGTACCCATTCCACGGGTTTCAACTACCCAGGTTTAAGGTATTCTTCCTTCAGCTAAAACATGCATGTGGAACCCAGAGTATGATCAACCATGTGATCGGGAGACGTGTTCAAATATGTCTCAGTTTTCCTCCCCTGGTACTCGGGTGCAACATTCCAGACGCTTTACTAACACTCTCCCGACTTGGAGAGTCAGTCCCTTTAACCTCCTGTTGGGCCCACTTTGCAATTTCTGCTGAAGATGAACAGGAATAGCGAGAACCAATGAGAGACTAGCTGGAGGTGTCTGGACGGGCAAATTTAACTCTCATTTCCCACCAGGAAGAGGAATTAACCAAAGGCTCAGCGTGCCGTGCCGGAACCAGATTAGGGCCTGAAGCCATCCTGCGATGTTGCGGCCAGCTCACAAGAAAGCGAGTTGAAGAAAGGAGCTCAGGGGCACTGTAATTCACAAACCTGCAGAGTTATAAATGACAGCTATCGTCCAAAAATATACTGAAGTAAGGCTGCCAAGAGGACTTGAAAGCGGGGCAGAATTGCAGGAAACCGATTTCAGGAGGTAGACTGGAATTGCATTGAAAGCATAGGAAAAGAGGCAGAACGTCCACAATGATGCACTTGGCCAAAAAGGGCGTATGCGTTTTTTCCTGAATATATTCAGGAAAAAACGCATACGCCCTTTTTGGCCAACCAAGCAAGCTTGCAAAGGAAATCTGCACTACAATGAAGTCTCAGTTTCCCCCGGTCAAAAGGGCCATCTGAAAAAAGTGTAAAATCCAGAAAGGCAGGACAGGCCATGGAGAACTGGGAGCCTTGTTATGCTGATGGGCGGGATGTAAATTGCCAACAGACACTCGGGAGAAGTGTATGGTGTTTTCTGAAAAATCTAAAAAACAAAGCAACAGAGCCTAGGGCACTTCCACTTATGGTCCTATAGCTTAGGGAAATTAAAATCAAAAAGACACAGCCACCCCAAAGTTTGGGACGCCTCTGTTTACAAGAACCTCGTTTACAGTACAAGTTCAACATCGCAGAAAGTGAAAAATGGATAAAGAAGTTGTGGTATTTACTTACAAAGCAATATCACTCAGCAATGAAATCTATGTCATCAGGCCCGTAGCAGCACAATGAGTTGATTCAGGTATGATAATTCTAACTGAAATAACTCACACAGAAAAAGAAACATCATAAGATATCAGTAATACACGGAATGTAAACTTGGCTACACAGGAACTGAATTACAGAACAGAACAGGGTCTCAGATTTAGAAAACCAACTTATGCTTGCTTAAGGGGAAAGGTGAGTTGGGGTGCTGCATAAAACCAGAGATTGAAATGAGCACAGATAAAGTTCCTTAAGCCAAATATGGAATAGACAAGAGCTACTCCTTGCTCAACGAAATGGACTCAACACCACATATTAAACGCCTAAGGATGTACCTGACTAGTAAGTATCTTAAAACCTATGGATTGCTATGTCTTCGAAAGAGAATCAAGCGTGTGTACAGGGGCATAAACATAGCAGTGATAGGATTGGAGAGGTTCGGTGAGCAAATGAAGACCCTTTGAAGTCATATTGCATGGTACCCATTCCACGGGTTTCAACTACCCAGGTTTAAGGTATTCTTCCTTCAGCTAAAACATGCATGTGGAACCCAGAGTATGATCAACCATGTGATCGGGAGACGTGTTCAAATATGTCTCAGTTTTCCTCCCCTGGTACTCGGGTGCAACATTCCAGACGCTTTACTAACACTCTCCCGACTTGGAGAGTCAGTCCCTTTAACCTCCTGTTTGGCCCAGTTTGCAATTTCTGCGGAAGATGAACAGGAATAGCGAGAACCAATGAGAGACTAGCTGGAGGTGTCTGGACGGGCAAATTTAACTCTCATTTCCCACCAGGAAGAGGAATTAACCAAAGACTCAGCGTGCCGTGCCGGAACCAGATTAGGGCCTGAAGCCATCCTGCGGTGTTGCGGCCAGCTCACAAGAAAGCGAGTTGAAGAAAGGAGCTCAGGGGCACTGTAATTCACAAACCTGCAGAGTTATAAATGACAGCTATCGTCCAACAATATACTGAAGTAAGACTGCCAAGAGGACTTGGAAGCGGGGCAGAATTGCAGGAAACCAATTTCAAGAGGTAGACTGGAATTGCATTGAAAGCATAGGAAAAGAGGCAGAACGTCCACAATGATGCACTTGGCCAAAAAGGGCGTATGCGTTTTTTCCTGAATATATTCAGGAAAAAACGCATACGCCCTTTTTGGCCAACCAAGCAAGCTTGCAAAGGAAATCTGCACTACAATGAAGTCTCACTTTCCCCCGGTCAAAAGGGCCATCTGAAAAAAGTGTAAAATCCAGAAAGGCAGGACAGTCCATGGAGAACTGGGAGCCTTGTTATGCTGATGGGCGGGATGTAAATTGCCAACAGACACTCGGGAGAAGTGTATGGTGTTTTCTGAAACATCTAAAAAACAAAGCAACAGAGCCTAGGGCACTTCCACTTATGGTCCTATAGCTTAGGGAAATTAAAATCAAAAAGACACAGCCACCCCAAAGTTTGGGACGCCTCTGTTTACAAGAACCTCGTTTACACTACAAGTTCAACATCGCAGAAAGTGAAAAATGGATAAAGAAGTTGTGGTATTTACTTACAAAGCAATATCACTCAGCAATGAAATCTATGTCATCAGGCCCGTAGCAGCACAATGAGTTGATTCAGGTATGATAATTCTAACTGAAATAACTCACACAGAAAAAGAAACATCGTAAGATATCAGTAATACACGGAATGTAAACTTGGCTACACAGGAACTGAATTACAGAACAGAACAGGGTCTCAAATTTAGAAAACCAACTTATGCTTGCTTAAGGGGAAAGGTGAGTTGGGGTGCTGCATAAAACCAGAGATTGAAATGAGCACAGATAAAGTTCCTTAAGCCAAATATGGAATAGACAAGAACTACTCCTTGCTCAACGAAATGGACTCAACACCGCATATTAAACGCCTAAGAATGTACCTGACTAGTAAGTATCTTAAAACCTATGGATTGCTATGTCTCCGAAAGAGAATCAAGCATGTGTACAGGGGCATAAATGCAGCAGTGATAGGATTGGAGAGGTTCGGTGAGCAAATGAAGACCCTTTGAAGTCATATTGCATGGTACCCATTCCACGGGTTTCAACTACCCAGGTTTAAGGTATTCTTCCTTCAGCTAAAACATGCATGTGGAACCCAGAGTATGATCAACCATGTGATCGGGAGACGTGTTCAAATATGTCTCAGTTTTTCTCCCCTGGTACTCGGGTGCAACATTCCAGACGCTTTACTAACACTCTCCCGACTTGGAGAGTCAGTCCCTTTAACCTCCTGTTGGGCCCACTTTGCAATTTCTGCGGAAGATGAACAGGAATAGCGAGAACCAATGAGAGACTAGCTGGAGGTGTCTGGACGGGCAAATTTAACTCTCATTTCCCACCAGGAAGAGGAATTAACCAAAGGCTCAGCGTGCCGTGCCGGAACCAGATTAGGGCCTGAAGCCATCCTGCGGCGTGGCGGCCAGGTCACAAGAAAGCGAGTTGAAGAAAGGAGCTCAGGGGCACTGTAATTCACAAACCTGCAGAGTTATAAATGACAGCTATCGTCCAAAAATATACTGAAGTAAGGCTGCCAAGAGGACTTGAAAGCGGGGCAGAATTGCAGGAAACCGATTTCAGGAGGTAGACTGGAATTGCATTGAAAGCATAGGAAAAGAGGCAGAACGTCCACAATGATGCACTTGGCCAAAAAGGGCGTATGCGTTTTTTCCTGAATATATTCAGGAAAAAACGCATACGCACTTTTTGGCCAACCAAGCAAGCTTGCAAAGGAAATCTGCACTACAATGAAGTCTCACTTCCCCCCGGTCAAAAGGGCCATCTGAAAAAAGTGTAAAATCCAGCAAGGCAGGACAGGCCATGGAGAACTGGGAGCCTTGTTATGCTGATGGGCGGGATGTAAATTGCCAACAGACACTCGGGAGAAGTGTATGGTGTTTCCTGAAACATCTAAAAAACAAAGCAACAGAGCCTAGGGCACTTCCACTTATGGTCCTATAGCTAAGGGAAATTAAAATCAAAAAGACACAGCCACCCCAAAGTTTGGGACGCCTCTGTTTACAAGAACCTCGTTTACAGTACAAGATCAACATCGCAGAAAGTGAAAAATGGATAAAGAAGTTGTGGTATTTACTTACAAAGCACTATCACTCAGCAATGAAATCTATGTCATCAGGCCCTTAGAAGCACAATGAGTGGATTCAGGTATGATGATTCTAACTGAAATAAGTCACACAAAAAAAGAAACATCATAAGATATCAGTAATACACGGAATGTAAACTTGGCTACACAGGAACTGAATTACAGAACAGAACAGGGTCTCAAATTTAGAAAACCAACTTATGCTTGCTTAAGGGTAAAGGTGAGTTGGGGTGCTGCATAAAACCAGAGATTGAAATGAGCACAGATAAAGTTCCTTAAGCCAAATATGGAATAGACAAGAGCTACTCCTTCCTCAACGAAATGGACTCAACACCCCATATTAAACGCCTAAGAATGTACCTGACTAGTAAGTATCTTAAAACCTATGGATTGCTATGTCTCCGAAAGAGAATCAAGCATGTGTACAGGGGCATAAACATAGCAGTGATAGGATTGGAGAGGTTCGGTGAGCAAATGAAGACCCTTTGAAGTCATATTGCATGGTACCCATTCCACGGGTTTCAACTACCCAAGTTTAAGGTATTCTTCCTTCAGCTAAAACATGCATGTGGAACCCAGAGTATGATCAACCATGTGATCGGGAGACGTGTTCAAATATGTCTCAGTTTTCGTCCCCTGGTACTCGGGTGCAACATTCCAGACGCTTTACTAACACTCTCCCGACTTGGAGAGTCAGTCCCTTTAACCTCCTGTTTGGCCCACTTTGCAATTTCTGCTGAAGATGAACAGGAATAGCGGGAAACAATGAGAGACTAGCTGGAGGTGTCTGGACGGGCAAATTTAACTCTCATTTCCCACCAGGAAGAGGAATTAACCAAAGGCTCAGCGTGCCGTGCCGGAACCAGATTAGGGCCTGAAGCCCTCCTGCGGTGTTGCGGCCAGCTCACAAGAAAGCGAGTTGAAGAAAGGAGCTCAGGGTCACTGTAATTCACAAACCTGCAGAGTTATAAATGTCAGCTTTCATCCAAAAATATACTGAAGTAAGGCTGCCAAGAGGACTTGAAAGCGGGGCAGAATTGCAGGAAACCGATTTCAGGAGGTAGACTGGAATTGCATTGAAAGCATAGGAAAAGAGGCAGAACGTCCACAATGATGCACTTGGCCAAAAAGGGCGTATGCGTTTTTTCCTGAATATATTCAGGAAAAAACGCATACGCCCTTTTTGGCCAACCAAGCAAGCTTGCAAAGGAAATCTGCACTACAATGAAGTCTCACTTCCCCCCGGTCAAAAGGGCCATCTGAAAAAAGTGTAAAATCCAGAAAGGCAGGACAGGCCATGGAGAACTGGGAGCCTTGTTATGCTGATGGGCCGAATGTAAATTGCCAACTGACACTCCGGAGAAGTGTATGGTGTTTCCTGAAACATCTAAAAAACAAAGCAACAGAGCCTAGGGCACTTCCACTTATGGTCCTATAGCTTAGGGAAATTAAAATCAAAAAGACACAGCCACCCCAAAGTTTGGGACGCCTCTGTTTACAAGAACCTCGTTTACAGTTCAAGTTCAACATGGCAGAAAGTGAAAAATGGATAAAGCAGTTGTGGTATTTACTTACAAAGCAATATCACTCAGCAATGAAATCTATGTCATCAGGCCCGTAGAAGCATAATGAGTTGATTCAGGTATGATAATTCTAACTGAAATAACTCACACAGAAAAAGAAACATCATAAGATATCAGTAATACACGGAATGTAAACTTGGCTACACAGGAACTGAATTACAGAACGGAACAGGGACTCAAATTTAGAAAACCAACTTATGCTTGCTTAAGGGTAAAGGTGAGTTGGGGTGCTGCATAAAACCAGAGATTGAAATGAGCACAGATAAAGTTCCTTAAGCCAAATATGGAATAGACAAGAGCTACTCCTTGCTCAACGAAATGGACTCAACACCACATATTAAACGCCTAAGGATGTACCTGACTAGTAAGTATCTTAAAACCTATGGATTGCTATGTCTTCGAAAGAGAATCAAGCGTGTGTACAGGGCCATAAACGCAGCAGTGATAGGATTGGAGAGGTTCGGTGAGCAAATGAAGACCCTTTGAAGTCATATTGCATGGTACCCATTCCACGGGTTTCAACTACCCAGGTTTAAGGTATTCTTCCTTCAGCTAAAACATGCATGTGGAACCCAGAGTATGATCAACCATGTGATCGGGAGACGTGTTCAAATATGTCTCAGTTTTCCTCCCCTGGTACTCGGGTGCAACATTCCAGACGCTTTACTAACACTCTCCCGACTTGGAGCGTCAGTCCCTTTAACCTCCTGTTGTGCCCACTTTGCAATTTCTGCGGAAGATGAACAGGAATAGCGAGAACCAATGAGAGACTAGCTGGAGGTGTCTGGACGGGCAAATTTAACTCTCATTTCCCACCAGGAAGAGGAATTAACCAAAGGCTCAGCGTGCCGTTCCGGAACCAGATTAGGGCCTGAAGCCATCCTGCGGTGTTGCGGCCAGCTCACAAGAAAGCGAGTTGAAGAAAGGAGCTCAGGGGCACTGTAATTCACAAACCTGCAGAGTTATAAATGACAGCTATCGTCCAAAAATATACTGAAGTAAGGCTGCCAAGAGGACTTGAAAGCGGGGCAGAATTGCAGGAAACCGATTTCAGGAGGTAGACTGGAATTGCATTGAAAGCATAGGAAAAGAGGCAGAACGTCCACAATGATGCACTTGGCCAAAACGGGCGTATGCGTTTTTTCCTGAATATATTCAGGAAAAAACGCATACGCCCTTTTTGGCCAACCAAGCAAGCTTGCAAAGGAAATCTGCACTACAATGAAGTCTCACTTCCCCCTGGTCAAAAGGGCCATCTGAAAAATGTGTAAAATCCAGCAAGGCAGGACAGGCCATGGAGAACTGGGAGCCTTGTTATGCTGATGGGCGGGATGTAAATTGCCAACAGACACTCGGGAGAAGTGTATGGTGTTTCCTGAAACATCTAAAAAACAAAGCAACAGAGCCTAGGGCACTTCCACTTATGGTCCTATAGCTTAGGGAAATTAAAATCAAAAAGACACAGCCACCCCAAAGTTTGGGACGCCTCTGTTTACAAGAACCTCGTTTACAGTACAAGATCAACATCGCAGAAAGTGAAAAATGGATAAAGAAGTTGTGGTATTTACTTACAAAGCAATATCACTCAGCAATGAAATCTATGTCATCAGGCCCTTAGCAGCACAATGAGTGGATTCAGGTATGATGATTCTAACTGAAATAAGTCACACAAAAAAAGAAACATCATAAGATATCAGTAATACACGGAATGTAAACTTGGCTACACAGGAACTGAATTACAGAACAGAACAGGGTCTCAAATTTAGAAAACCAACTTATGCTTGCTTAAGGGGAAAGGTGAGTTGGGGTGCTGCATAAAACCAGAGATTGAAATGAGCACAGATAAAGTTCCTTAAGCCAAATATGGAATAGACAAGAGCTACTCCTTGCTCAACGAAATGGACTCAACACCCCATATTAAACGCCTAAAGATGTACCTGACTAGTAAGTATCTTAAAACCTATGGATTGCTATGTCTTCGAAAGAGAATCAAGCGTGTGTACAGGGGCATAAACATAGCAGTGATAGGATTGGAGAGGTTCGGTGAGCAAATGAAGACCCTTTGAAGTCATATTGCATGGTACCCATTCCACGGGTTTCAACTACCCAGGTTTAAGGTATTCTTCCTTCAGCTAAAACATGCATGTGGAACCTAGAGTATGATCAACCATGTGATCGGGAGACGTGTTCAAATATGTCTCAGTTTTCCTCCCCTGGTACTCGGGTGCAACATTCCAGACGCTTTACTAACACTCTCCCGACTTGGAGAGTCAGTCCCTTTAACCTCCTGTTTGGCCCACTTTGCAATTTCTGCTGAAGATGAACAGGAATAGCGAGAACCAATGAGAGACTAGCTGGAGGTGTCTGGACGGGCAAATTTAACTCTCATTTCCCACCAGGAAGAGGAACTAACCAAAGGCTCAGCGTGCCGTGCCGGAACCAGATTAGGGCCTGAAGCCATCCTGCGATGTTGCGGCCAGCTCACAAGAAAGCGAGTTGAAGAAAGGAGCTCAGGGGCACTGTAATTCACAAACCTGCAGAGTTATAAATGACAGCTATCGTCCAAAAATATACTGAAGTAAGGCTGCAAAGAGGACTTGAAAGCGGGGCAGAATTGCAGGAAACCGATTTCAGGAGGTAGACTGGAATTGCATTGAAAGCATAGGAAAAGAGGCAGAACGTCCACAATGATGCACTTGGCCAAAAAGGGCGTATGCGTTTTTTCCTGAATATATTCAGGAAAAAACGCATACGCCCTTTTTGGCCAACCAAGCAAGCTTGCAAAGGAAATCTGCACTACAATGAAGTCTCACTTCCCCCCGGTCAAAAGGGCCATCTGAATAAAGTGTAAAATCCAGAAAGGCAGGACAGGCCATGGAGAACTGGGAGCCTTGTTATGCTGATGGGTGGGATGTAAATTGCCAACAGACACTCGGGAGAAGTGTATGGTGTTTCCTGAAACATCTAAAAAACAAAGCAACAGAGCCTAGGGCACTTCCACTTATGGTCCTATAGCTTAGGGAAATTAAAATCAAAAAGACACAGCCACCCCAAAGTTTGGGACGCCTCTGTTTACAAGAACCTCGTTTACAGTACAATATCAACATCGCAGAAAATGAAAAATGGATAAAGAAGTTGTGGTATTTAGTTACAAAGCAATATTACTCAGCAATGAAATCTATGTCATCAGGCCCTTAGCAGCACAATGAGTGGATTCAGGTATGATGATTCTAACTGAAATAAGTCACACAGAAAAAGAAACATCATAAGATATCAGTAATACACGGAATGTAAACTTGGCTACACAGGAACTGAATTACAGAACTGAAAAGGGTCTCAAATTTAGAAAACCAACTTATGCTTGCTTAAGGGGAAAGGTGAGTTGGGGTGCTGCATAAAACCAGAGATTGAAATGAGCACAGATAAAGTTCCTTAAGCCAAATATGGAATAGACAAGAGCTACTCCTTGCTCAACGAAATGGACTCAACACCGCATATTAAACGCCTAAGAATGTGCCTGACTAGTAAGTATCTTAAAACCTATGGATTGCTATGTCTCCGAAAGAGAATCAAGCGTGTGTACAAGGGCATAAACGCAGTAGTGATAGGAATGGAGAGGTTCGGTGAGCAAATGAAGATCCTTTGAAGTCATATTGCATGGTACCCATTCCACGGGTTTCAACTACCCAGGTTTAAGGTATTCTTCCTTCAGCTAAAACATGCATGTGGAACCCAGAGTATGATCAACCATGTGATCGGGAGACGTGTTCAAATATGTCTCAGTTTTCCTCCCCTGGTACTCGGGTGCAACATTCCAGACGCTTTACTAACACTCTCCCCACGTGGAGAGTCAGTCCCTTTAACCTCCTGTTGGGCCCACTTTGCAATTTCTGTGGAAGAGGAACAGGAATAGCGAGAACCAATGAGAGACTAGCTGGAGGTGTCTGGACGGGCAAATTTAACTCTGATTTCCCACCAGGAAGAGGAATTAACCAAAGGCTCAGCGTGCCGTGCCGGAACCAGATTAGGGCCTGAAGCCATCCTGCGATGTTGCGGCCAGCTCAAAATAAAGCGAGTTTAAGAAAGGAGCTCAGGGGCACTGTAATTCACAAACCTGCAGAGTTATAAATGACAGCTATCGTCCAAAAATATACTGAAGTAAGGCTGCCAAGAGGACTTGAAAGCGGGGCAGAATTGCAGGAAACCGATTTCAGGAGGTAGACTGGAATTGCATTGAAAGCATAGGAAAAGAGGCAGAACGTCCACAATGATGCACTTGGCCAAAAAGGGCGTATGCGTTTTTTCCTGAATATATTCAGGAAAAAACGCATACGCCCTTTTTGGCAAACCAAGCAAGCTTGCAAAGGAAATCTGCACTACAATGAAGTCTCACTTCCCCCCGGTCAAAAGGGCCATCTGAAAAAAGTGTAAAATCCAGCAAGGCAGGACAGGCCATGGAGAACTGGGAGCCTTGTTATGCTGATGGGCGGGATGTAAATTGCCAACAGACACTCGGGAGAAGTGTATGGTGTTTCCTGAAACATCTAAAAAACAAAGCAACAGAGCCTAGGGCACTTCCACTTATGGTCCTATAGCTTAGGGAAATTAAAATCAAAAAGACACAGCCACCCCAAAGTTTGGGACGCCTCTGTTTACAAGAACCTCGTTTACAGTACAAGTTCAACATCGCAGAAAGTGAAAAATGGATAAAGAAGTTGTGGTATTTACTTACAAAGCAATATCACTCAGCAATGAAATCTATGTCATCAGGCCCGTAGCAGCACAATGAGTTGATTCAGGTATGATAATTCTAACTGAAATAACTCACACAGAAAAAGAAACATCATAAGATATCAGTAATACACGGAATGTAAACTTGGCTACACAGGAACTGAATTACAGAACAGAACAGGGTCTCAAATTTAGAAAACCAACTTATGCTTGCTTAAGGGGAAAGGTGAGTTGGGGTGCTGCATAAAACCAGAGATTGAAATGAGCACAGATAAAGTTCCTTAAGCCAAATATGGAAAAGACAAGAACTACTCCTTGCTCAACGAAATGGACTCAACACCGCATATTAAACGCCTAAGAATGTACCTGACTAGTAAGTATCTTAAAACCTATGGATTGCTATGTCTCCGAAAGAGAATCAAGCATGTGTACAGGGGCATAAACGCAGCAGTGATAGGATTGGAGAGGTTCGGTGAGCAAATGAAGACCCTTTGAAGTCGTATTGCATGGTACCCATTCCACGGGTTTCAACTACCCAGGTTTAAGGTATTCTTCCTTCAGCTAAAACATGCATGTGGAACCCAGAGTATGATCAACCATGTGATCGGGAGACGTGTTCAAATATGTCTCAGTTTTCCTCCCCTGGTACTCGGGTGCAACATTCCAGACGCTTTGCTAACACTCTCCCGACTTGGAGAGTCAGTCCCTTTAACCTCCTGTTTGGCCCAGTTTGCAATTTCTGCGGAAGATGAACAGGAATAGCGAGAACCAATGAGAGACTAGCTGGAGGTGTCTGGACGGGCAAATTTAACTCTCATTTCCCACCAGGAAGAGGAATTAACCAAAGGCTCAGCGTGCCATGCCGGAACCAGATTAGGGCCTGAAGCCATCCTGCGGCGTGGCGGCCAGGTCACAAGAAAGCGAGTTGAAGAAAGGAGCTCAGGGGCACTGTAATTCACAAACCTGCAGAGTTATAAATGACAGGTATCGTCCAAAAATATACTGAAGTAAGGCTGCCAAGGGGACTTGAAAGCGGGGCAGAATTGCAGGAAACCGATTTCAGGAGGTAGACTGGAATTGCATTGAAAGCATAGGAAAAGAGGCAGAACGTCCACAATGATGCACTTGGCCAAAAAGGGCGTATGCGTTTTTTCCTGAATATATTCAGGAAAAAACGCATATGCCCTTTTTGGCCAACCAAGCAAGCTTGAAAAGGAAATCTGCACTACAATGAAGTCTCACTTCCCCCCGGTCAAAAGGGCCATCTGAAAAAAGTATAAAATCCAGAAAGGCAGGACAGGCCATGGAGAACTGGGAGCCTTGTTATGCTGATGGGCGGGATGTAAATTGCCAACAGACACTCGGGAGAAGTGTATGGTGTTTCCTGAAACATCTAAAAAACAAAGCAACAGAGCCTAGGGCACTTCCACTTATGGTCCTATAGCTTAGGGAAATTAAAATCAAAAAGACACAGCCACCCCAAAGTTTGGGACGCCTCTGTTTACAAGAACCTCGTTTACAGTACAAGTTCAACATCACAGAAAGTGAAAAATGGATAAAGAACTTGTGGTATTTACTTACAAAGCAATATCACTCAGCACTGAAATCTATGTCATCAGGCCCTTAGCAGTACAATGAGTGGATTCAGGTACGATGATTCTAACTGAAATAAGTTACAGAGAAAAAGAAACATCATAAGATATCACTAATACACAGAATGTGAACTTTGCTACACAGGAACTGAATTCCAAAACAGAACAGGGTCTCAAATTTAGAAAACCAACTTCTGCTTGCTTAAGGGGAAAGGTGAGTTGGGGTCCTGCATAAAAGCAGAGATTGAAATGAGCACAGATAAAGTTCCTTAAGCCAAATATGGAATAGACAAGAGCTACTCCTTGCTCAACGAAATGGACTCAACACCGCATATTAAACGCCTAAGAATGTACCTGACTAGTAAGTATCTTAAAACCTATGGATTGCTATGTCTCCGAAAGAGAATCAAGCGTGTGTACAGGGGGATAAACGCAGCAGTGATAGGATTGGAGAGGTTCGGTGAGCAAATGAAGACCCTTTGAAGTCATATTGCATGGTACCCATTACACGGGTCTCAACTCTCCAGGTTTAAGGTATTCTTCCTTCAGCTAAAACATGCATGTGGAACCTAGAGTATGATCAACCATGTGATCGGGAGACGTGTTCAAATATGTCTCAGTTTTCGTACCCTGGTACTCGGGTGCAACATTCCAGACGCTTTACTAACACTCTCCCGACTTGGAGAGTCAGTCCCTTTAACCTCCTGTTTGGCCCACTTTGCAATTTCTGCGGAAGATGAACAGGAATAGGGAGAACCAATGAGAGACTAGCTGGAGGTGTCTGGACGGGCAAATTTAACTCTCATTTCCCACCAGGAAGAGGAATTAACCAAAGACTCAGCGTGCCGTGCCGGAACCAGATTAGGGCCTGAAGCCATCCTGCGGTGTTGCGGCCAGCTCACAAGAAAGCGAGTTGAAGAAAGGAGCTCAGGGGCACTGTAATTCACAAACCTGCAGAGTTATAAATGACAGCTATCGTCCAACAATATACTGAAGTAAGACTGCCAAGAGGACTTGGAAGCGGGGCAGAATTGCAGGAAACCGATTTCAAGAGGTAGACTGGAATTGCATTGAAAGCATAGGAAAAGAGGCAGAACGTCCACAATGATGCACTTGGCCAAAAAGGGCGTATGCGTTTTTTCCTGAATATATTCAGGAAAAAACGCATACGCCCTTTTTGGCCAACCAAGCAAGCTTGCAAAGGAAATCTGCACTACAATGAAGTCTCACTTCCCCCCGGTCAAAAGGGCCATCTGAAAAAAGTGTAAAATCCAGAAAGGCAGGACAGGCCATGGAGAACTGGGAGCCTTGTTATGCTGATGGGCGGGATGTAAATTGCCAACATACATTCGGGAGAAGTGTATGGTGTTTCCTGAAACATCTAAAAAACAAAGCAACAGAGCCTAGGGCACTTCCACTTATGGTCCTATAGCTTAGGGAAATTAAAATCAAAAAGACACAGCCACCCCAAAGTTTGAGACGCCTCTGTTTACAAGAACTTCGTTTACCGTACAAGTTCAATATCACAGAAAGTGAAAAATGGATAAAGAAGTAGTGGTATTTACTTACAAAGCAATATCACTCAGCAATGAAATCTATGTCATCAGGCCCTTAGCAGCACAATGAGTGGATTCAGGTATGATGATTCTAACTGAAATAAGTCACACAGAAAAAGAAACATCATAAGATATCAGTAATACACGGAATGTAAACTTGGCTACACAGGAACTGAATTAAAGAACAGAACAGGGTCTCAAATTTAGAAAACCAACTTATGCTTGCTTAAGGGGAAAGGTGAGTTGGGGTGCTGCATAAAACCAGAGATTGAAATGAGCACAGATAAAGTTCCTTAAGCCAAATATGGAATAGACAAGAGCTACTCCTTGCTCAACGAAATGGACTCAACACCGCATATTAAACGCCTAAGAATGTGCCTGACTAGTAAGTATCTTAAAACCTATGGATTGCTATGTCTCCGAAAGAGAATCAAGCGTGTGTACAAGGGCATAAACGCAGTAGTGATAGGAATGGAGAGGTTCGGTGAGCAAATGAAGATCCTTTGAAGTCATATTGCATGGTACCCATTCCACGGGTTTCAACTACCCAGGTTTAAGGTATTCTTCCTTCAGCTAAAACATGCATGTGGAACCCAGAGTATGATCAACCATGTGATCGGGAGACGTGTTCAAATATGTCTCAGTTTTCCTCCCCTGGTACTCGGGTGCAACATTCCAGACGCTTTACTAACACTCTCCCCACGTGGAGAGTCAGTCCCTTTAACCTCCTGTTGGGCCCACTTTGCAATTTCTGTGGAAGAGGAACAGGAATAGCGAGAACCAATGAGAGACTAGCTGGAGGTGTCTGGACGGGCAAATTTAACTCTGATTTCCCACCAGGAAGAGGAATTAACCAAAGGCTCAGCGTGCCGTGCCGGAACCAGATTAGGGCCTGAAGCCATCCTGCGATGTTGCGGCCAGCTCAAAATAAAGCGAGTTTAAGAAAGGAGCTCAGGGGCACTGTAATTCACAAACCTGCAGAGTTATAAATGACAGCTATCGTCCAAAAATATACTGAAGTAAGGCTGCCAAGAGGACTTGAAAGCGGGGCAGAATTGCAGGAAACCGATTTCAGGAGGTAGACTGGAATTGCATTGAAAGCATAGGAAAAGAGGCAGAACGTCCACAATGATGCACTTGGCCAAAAAGGGCGTATGCGTTTTTTCCTGAATATATTCAGGAAAAAACGCATACGCCCTTTTTGGCCAACCAAGCAAGCTTGCAAAGGAAATCTGCACTACAATGAAGTCTCACTTCCCCCCGGTCAAAAGGGCCATCTGAAAAAAGTGTAAAATCCAGCAAGGCAGGACAGGCCATGGAGAACTGGGAGCCTTGTTATGCTGATGGGCGGGATGTAAATTGCCAACAGACACTCGGGAGAAGTGTATGGTGTTTCCTGAAACATCTAAAAAACAAAGCAACAGAGCCTAGGGCACTTCCACTTATGGTCCTATAGCTTAGGGAAATTAAAATCAAAAAGACACAGCCACCCCAAAGTTTGGGACGCCTCTGTTTACAAGAACCTCGTTTACAGTACAAGTTCAACATCGCAGAAAGTGAAAAATGGATAAAGAAGTTGTGGTATTTACTTACAAAGCAATATCACTCAGCAATGAAATCTATGTCATCAGGCCCGTAGCAGCACAATGAGTTGATTCAGGTATGATAATTCTAACTGAAATAAGTCACACAGAAAAAGAAACATCATAAGATATCAGTAATACACGGAATGTAAACTTGGCTACACAGGAACTGAATTACAGAACAGAACAGGGTCTCAAATTTAGAAAACCAACTTATGCTTGCTTAAGGGGAAAGGTGAGTTGGGGTGCTGCATAAAACCAGAGATTGAAATGAGCACAGATAAAGTTCCTTAAGCCAAATATGGAAAAGACAAGAACTACTCCTTGCTCAACGAAATGGACTCAACACCGCATATTAAACGCCTAAGAATGTACCTGACTAGTAAGTATCTTAAAACCTATGGATTGCTATGTCTCCGAAAGAGAATCAAGCATGTGTACAGGGGCATAAACGCAGCAGTGATAGGATTGGAGAGGTTCGGTGAGCAAATGAAGACCCTTTGAAGTCGTATTGCATGGTACCCATTCCACGGGTTTCAACTACCCAGGTTTAAGGTATTCTTCCTTCAGCTAAAACATGCATGTGGAACCCAGAGTATGATCAACCATGTGATCGGGAGACGTGTTCAAATATGTCTCAGTTTTCCTCCCCTGGTACTCGGGTGCAACATTCCAGACGCTTTGCTAACACTCTCCCGACTTGGAGAGTCAGTCCCTTTAACCTCCTGTTTGGCCCAGTTTGCAATTTCTGCGGAAGATGAACAGGAATAGCGAGAACCAATGAGAGACTAGCTGGAGGTGTCTGGACGGGCAAATTTAACTCTCATTTCCCACCAGGAAGAGGAATTAACCAAAGGCTCAGCGTGCCATGCCGGAACCAGATTAGGGCCTGAAGCCATCCTGCGGCGTGGCGGCCAGGTCACAAGAAAGCGAGTTGAAGAAAGGAGCTCAGGGGCACTGTAATTCACAAACCTGCAGAGTTATAAATGACAGGTATCGTCCAAAAATATACTGAAGTAAGGCTGCCAAGGGGACTTGAAAGCGGGGCAGAATTGCAGGAAACCGATTTCAGGAGGTAGACTGGAATTGCATTGAAAGCATAGGAAAAGAGGCAGAACGTCCACAATGATGCACTTGGCCAAAAAGGGCGTATGCGTTTTTTCCTGAATATATTCAGGAAAAAACGCATATGCCCTTTTTGGCCAACCAAGCAAGCTTGAAAAGGAAATCTGCACTACAATGAAGTCTCACTTCCCCCCGGTCAAAAGGGCCATCTGAAAAAAGTATAAAATCCAGAAAGGCAGGACAGGCCATGGAGAACTGGGAGCCTTGTTATGCTGATGGGCGGGATGTAAATTGCCAACAGACACCCGGGAGAAGTGTATGGTGTTTCCTGAAACATCTAAAAAACAAAGCAACAGAGCCTAGGGCACTTCCACTTATGGTCCTATAGCTTAGGGAAATTAAAATCAAAAAGACACAGCCACCCCAAAGTTTGGGACGCCTCTGTTTACAAGAACCTCGTTTACAGTACAAGTTCAACATCACAGAAAGTGAAAAATGGATAAAGAACTTGTGGTATTTACTTACAAAGCAATATCACTCAGCACTGAAATCTATGTCATCAGGCCCTTAGCAGTACAATGAGTGGATTCAGGTACGATGATTCTAACTGAAATAAGTTACAGAGAAAAAGAAACATCATAAGATATCACTAATACACAGAATGTGAACTTTGCTACACAGGAACTGAATTCCAAAACAGAACAGGGTCTCAAATTTAGAAAACCAACTTCTGCTTGCTTAAGGGGAAAGGTGAGTTGGGGTCCTGCATAAAAGCAGAGATTGAAATGAGCACAGATAAAGTTCCTTAAGCCAAATATGGAATAGACAAGAGCTACTCCTTGCTCAACGAAATGGACTCAACACCGCATATTAAACGCCTAAGAATGTACCTGACTAGTAAGTATCTTAAAACCTATGGATTGCTATGTCTCCGAAAGAGAATCAAGCGTGTGTACAGGGGGATAAACGCAGCAGTGATAGGATTGGAGAGGTTCGGTGAGCAAATGAAGACCCTTTGAAGTCATATTGCATGGTACCCATTACACGGGTCTCAACTCTCCAGGTTTAAGGTATTCTTCCTTCAGCTAAAACATGCATGTGGAACCTAGAGTATGATCAACCATGTGATCGGGAGACGTGTTCAAATATGTCTCAGTTTTCGTACCCTGGTACTCGGGTGCAACATTCCAGACGCTTTACTAACACTCTCCCGACTTGGAGAGTCAGTCCCTTTAACCTCCTGTTTGGCCCAGTTTGCAATTTCTGCGGAAGATGAACAGGAATAGCGAGAACCAATGAGAGACTAGCTGGAGGTGTCTGGACGGGCAAATTTAACTCTCATTTCCCACCAGGAAGAGGAATTAACCAAAGACTCAGCGTGCCGTGCCGGAACCAGATTAGGGCCTGAAGCCATCCTGCGGTGTTGCGGCCAGCTCACAAGAAAGCGAGTTGAAGAAAGGAGCTCAGGGGCACTGTAATTCACAAACCTGCAGAGTTATAAATGACAGCTATCGTCCAACAATATACTGAAGTAAGACTGCCAAGAGGACTTGGAAGCGGGGCAGAATTGCAGGAAACCAATTTCAAGAGGTAGACTGGAATTGCATTGAAAGCATAGGAAAAGAGGCAGAACGTCCACAATGATGCACTTGGCCAAAAAGGGCGTATGCGTTTTTTCCTGAATATATTCAGGAAAAAACGCATACGCCCTTTTTGGCCAACCAAGCAAGCTTGCAAAGGAAATCTGCACTACAATGAAGTCTCACTTTCCCCCGGTCAAAAGGGCCATCTGAAAAAAGTGTAAAATCCAGAAAGGCAGGACAGTCCATGGAGAACTGGGAGCCTTGTTATGCTGATGGGCGGGATGTAAATTGCCAACAGACACTCGGGAGAAGTGTATGGTGTTTTCTGAAACATCTAAAAAACAAAGCAACAGAGCCTAGGGCACTTCCACTTATGGTCCTATAGCTTAGGGAAATTAAAATCAAAAAGACACAGCCACCCCAAAGTTTGGGACGCCTCTGTTTACAAGAACCTCGTTTACACTACAAGTTCAACATCGCAGAAAGTGAAAAATGGATAAAGAAGTTGTGGTATTTACTTACAAAGCAATATCACTCAGCAATGAAATCTATGTCATCAGGCCCGTAGCAGCACAATGAGTTGATTCAGGTATGATAATTCTAACTGAAATAACTCACACAGAAAAAGAAACATCGTAAGATATCAGTAATACACGGAATGTAAACTTGGCTACACAGGAACTGAATTACAGAACAGAACAGGGTCTCAAATTTAGAAAACCAACTTATGCTTGCTTAAGGGGAAAGGTGAGTTGGGGTGCTGCATAAAACCAGAGATTGAAATGAGCACAGATAAAGTTCCTTAAGCCAAATATGGAATAGACAAGAACTACTCCTTGCTCAACGAAATGGACTCAACACCGCATATTAAACGCCTAAGAATGTACCTGACTAGTAAGTATCTTAAAACCTATGGATTGCTATGTCTCCGAAAGAGAATCAAGCATGTGTACAGGGGCATAAATGCAGCAGTGATAGGATTGGAGAGGTTCGGTGAGCAAATGAAGACCCTTTGAAGTCATATTGCATGGTACCCATTCCACGGGTTTCAACTACCCAGGTTTAAGGTATTCTTCCTTCAGCTAAAACATGCATGTGGAACCCAGAGTATGATCAACCATGTGATCGGGAGACGTGTTCAAATATGTCTCAGTTTTTCTCCCCTGGTACTCGGGTGCAACATTCCAGACGCTTTACTAACACTCTCCCGACTTGGAGAGTCAGTCCCTTTAACCTCCTGTTGGGCCCACTTTGCAATTTCTGCGGAAGATGAACAGGAATAGCGAGAACCAATGAGAGACTAGCTGGAGGTGTCTGGACGGGCAAATTTAACTCTCATTTCCCACCAGGAAGAGGAATTAACCAAAGGCTCAGCGTGCCGTGCCGGAACCAGATTAGGGCCTGAAGCCATCCTGCGGCGTGGCGGCCAGGTCACAAGAAAGCGAGTTGAAGAAAGGAGCTCAGGGGCACTGTAATTCACAAACCTGCAGAGTTATAAATGACAGCTATCGTCCAAAAATATACTGAAGTAAGGCTGCCAAGAGGACTTGAAAGCGGGGCAGAATTGCAGGAAACCGATTTCAGGAGGTAGACTGGAATTGCATTGAAAGCATAGGAAAAGAGGCAGAACGTCCACAATGATGCACTTGGCCAAAAAGGGCGTATGCGTTTTTTCCTGAATATATTCAGGAAAAAACGCATACGCACTTTTTGGCCAACCAAGCAAGCTTGCAAAGGAAATCTGCACTACAATGAAGTCTCACTTCCCCCCGGTCAAAAGGGCCATCTGAAAAAAGTGTAAAATCCAGCAAGGCAGGACAGGCCATGGAGAACTGGGAGCCTTGTTATGCTGATGGGCGGGATGTAAATAGCCAACAGACACTCGGGAGAAGTGTATGGTGTTTCCTGAAACATCTAAAAAACAAAGCAACAGAGCCTAGGGCACTTCCACTTATGGTCCTATAGCTAAGGGAAATTAAAATCAAAAAGACACAGCCACCCCAAAGTTTGGGACGCCTCTGTTTACAAGAACCTCGTTTACAGTACAAGATCAACATCGCAGAAAGTGAAAAATGGATAAAGAAGTTGTGGTATTTACTTACAAAGCACTATCACTCAGCAATGAAATCTATGTCATCAGGCCCTTAGAAGCACAATGAGTGGATTCAGGTATGATGATTCTAACTGAAATAAGTCACACAAAAAAAGAAACATCATAAGATATCAGTAATACACGGAATGTAAACTTGGCTACACAGGAACTGAATTACAGAACAGAACAGGGTCTCAAATTTAGAAAACCAACTTATGCTTGCTTAAGGGTAAAGGTGAGTTGGGGTGCTGCATAAAACCAGAGATTGAAATGAGCACAGATAAAGTTCCTTAAGCCAAATATGGAATAGACAAGAGCTACTCCTTCCTCAACGAAATGGACTCAACACCCCATATTAAACGCCTAAGAATGTACCTGACTAGTAAGTATCTTAAAACCTATGGATTGCTATGTCTCCGAAAGAGAATCAAGCATGTGTACAGGGGCATAAACATAGCAGTGATAGGATTGGAGAGGTTCGGTGAGCAAATGAAGACCCTTTGAAGTCATATTGCATGGTACCCATTCCACGGGTTTCAACTACCCAAGTTTAAGGTATTCTTCCTTCAGCTAAAACATGCATGTGGAACCCAGAGTATGATCAACCATGTGATCGGGAGACGTGTTCAAATATGTCTCAGTTTTCGTCCCCTGGTACTCGGGTGCAACATTCCAGACGCTTTACTAACACTCTCCCGACTTGGAGAGTCAGTCCCTTTAACCTCCTGTTTGGCCCACTTTGCAATTTCTGCTGAAGATGAACAGGAATAGCGGGAAACAATGAGAGACTAGCTGGAGGTGTCTGGACGGGCAAATTTAACTCTCATTTCCCACCAGGAAGAGGAATTAACCAAAGGCTCAGCGTGCCGTGCCGGAACCAGATTAGGGCCTGAAGCCCTCCTGCGGTGTTGCGGCCAGCTCACAAGAAAGCGAGTTGAAGAAAGGAGCTCAGGGTCACTGTAATTCACAAACCTGCAGAGTTATAAATGTCAGCTTTCATCCAAAAATATACTGAAGTAAGGCTGCCAAGAGGACTTGAAAGCGGGGCAGAATTGCAGGAAACCGATTTCAGGAGGTAGACTGGAATTGCATTGAAAGCATAGGAAAAGAGGCAGAACGTCCACAATGATGCACTTGGCCAAAAAGTGCGTATGCGTTTTTTCCTGAATATATTCAGGAAAAAACGCATACGCCCTTTTTGGCCAACCAAGCAAGCTTGCAAAGGAAATCTGCACTACAATGAAGTCTCACTTCCCCCCGGTCAAAAGGGCCATCTGAAAAAAGTGTAAAATCCAGAAAGGCAGGACAGGCCATGGAGAACTGGGAGCCTTGTTATGCTGATGGGCCGAATGTAAATTGCCAACTGACACTCCGGAGAAGTGTATGGTGTTTCCTGAAACATCTAAAAAACAAAGCAACAGAGCCTAGGGCACTTCCACTTATGGTCCTATAGCTTAGGGAAATTAAAATCAAAAAGACACAGCCACCCCAAAGTTTGGGACGCCTCTGTTTACAAGAACCTCGTTTACAGTTCAAGTTCAACATGGCAGAAAGTGAAAAATGGATAAAGCAGTTGTGGTATTTACTTACAAAGCAATATCACTCAGCAATGAAATCTATGTCATCAGGCCCGTAGAAGCATAATGAGTTGATTCAGGTATGATAATTCTAACTGAAATAACTCACACAGAAAAAGAAACATCATAAGATATCAGTAATACACGGAATGTAAACTTGGCTACACAGGAACTGAATTACAGAACGGAACAGGGACTCAAATTTAGAAAACCAACTTATGCTTGCTTAAGGGTAAAGGTGAGTTGGGGTGCTGCATAAAACCAGAGATTGAAATGAGCACAGATAATGTTCCTTAAGCCAAATATGGAATAGACAAGAGCTACTCCTTGCTCAACGAAATGGACTCAACACCACATATTAAACGCCTAAGGATGTACCTGACTAGTAAGTATCTTAAAACCTATGGATTGCTATGTCTTCGAAAGAGAATCAAGCGTGTGTACAGGGCCATAAACGCAGCAGTGATAGGATTGGAGAGGTTCGGTGAGCAAATGAAGACCCTTTGAAGTCATATTGCATGGTACCCATTCCACGGGTTTCAACTACCCAGGTTTAAGGTATTCTTCCTTCAGCTAAAACATGCATGTGGAACCCAGAGTATGATCAACCATGTGATCGGGAGACGTGTTCAAATATGTCTCAGTTTTCCTCCCCTGGTACTCGGGTGCAACATTCCAGACGCTTTACTAACACTCTCCCGACTTGGAGCGTCAGTCCCTTTAACCTCCTGTTGTGCCCACTTTGCAATTTCTGCGGAAGATGAACAGGAATAGCGAGAACCAATGAGAGACTAGCTGGAGGTGTCTGGACGGGCAAATTTAACTCTCATTTCCCACCAGGAAGAGGAATTAACCAAAGGCTCAGCGTGCCGTTCCGGAACCAGATTAGGGCCTGAAGCCATCCTGCGGTGTTGCGGCCAGCTCACAAGAAAGCGAGTTGAAGAAAGGAGCTCAGGGGCACTGTAATTCACAAACCTGCAGAGTTATAAATGACAGCTATCGTCCAAAAATATACTGAAGTAAGGCTGCCAAGAGGACTTGAAAGCGGGGCAGAATTGCAGGAAACCGATTTCAGGAGGTAGACTGGAATTGCATTGAAAGCATAGGAAAAGAGGCAGAACGTCCACAATGATGCACTTGGCCAAAACGGGCGTATGCGTTTTTTCCTGAATATATTCAGGAAAAAACGCATACGCCCTTTTTGGCCAACCAAGCAAGCTTGCAAAGGAAATCTGCACTACAATGAAGTCTCACTTCCCCCTGGTCAAAAGGGCCATCTGAAAAATGTGTAAAATCCAGCAAGGCAGGACAGGCCATGGAGAACTGGGAGCCTTGTTATGCTGATGGGCGGGATGTAAATTGCCAACAGACACTCGGGAGAAGTGTATGGTGTTTCCTGAAACATCTAAAAAACAAAGCAACAGAGCCTAGGGCACTTCCACTTATGGTCCTATAGCTTAGGGAAATTAAAATCAAAAAGACACAGCCACCCCAAAGTTTGGGACGCCTCTGTTTACAAGAACCTCGTTTACAGTACAAGATCAACATCGCAGAAAGTGAAAAATGGATAAAGAAGTTGTGGTATTTACTTACAAAGCAATATCACTCAGCAATGAAATCTATGTCATCAGGCCCTTAGCAGCACAATGAGTGGATTCAGGTATGATGATTCTAACTGAAATAAGTCACACAAAAAAAGAAACATCATAAGATATCAGTAATACACGGAATGTAAACTTGGCTACACAGGAACTGAATTACAGAACAGAACAGGGTCTCAAATTTAGAAAACCAACTTATGCTTGCTTAAGGGGAAAGGTGAGTTGGGGTGCTGCATAAAACCAGAGATTGAAATGAGCACAGATAAAGTTCCTTAAGCCAAATATGGAATAGACAAGAGCTACTCCTTCCTCAACGAAATGGACTCAACACCCCATATTAAACGCCTAAGAATGTACCTGACTAGTAAGTATCTTAAAACCTATGGATTGCTATGTCTCCGAAAGAGAATCAAGCATGTGTACAGGGGCATAAACATAGCAGTGATAGGATTGGAGAGGTTCGGTGAGCAAATGAAGACCCTTTGAAGTCATATTGCATGGTACCCATTCCACGGGTTTCAACTACCCAGGTTTAAGGTATTCTTCCTTCAGCTAAAACATGCATGTGGAACCCAGAGTATGATCAACCATGTGATCGGGAGACGTGTTCAAATATGTCTCAGTTTTCCTCCCCTGGTACTCGGGTGCAACATTCCAGACGCTTTACTAACACTCTCCCGACTTGGAGAGTCAGTCCCTTTAACCTCCTGTTGGGCCCACTTTGCAATTTCTGCTGAAGATGAACAGGAATAGCGAGAACCAATGAGAGACTAGCTGGAGGTGTCTGGACGGGCAAATTTAACTCTCATTTCCCACCAGGAAGAGGAATTAACCAAAGGCTCAGCGTGCCGTGCCGGAACCAGATTAGGGCCTGAAGCCATCCTGCGATGTTGCGGCCAGCTCACAAGAAAGCGAGTTGAAGAAAGGAGCTCAGGGGCACTGTAATTCACAAACCTGCAGAGTTATAAATGACAGCTATCGTCCAAAAATATACTGAAGTAAGGCTGCCAAGAGGACTTGAAAGCGGGGCAGAATTGCAGGAAACCGATTTCAGGAGGTAGACTGGAATTGCATTGAAAGCATAGGAAAAGAGGCAGAACGTCCACAATGATGCACTTGGCCAAAAAGGGCGTATGCGTTTTTTCCTGAATATATTCAGGAAAAAACGCATACGCCCTTTTTGGCCAACCAAGCAAGCTTGCAAAGGAAATCTGCACTACAATGAAGTCTCAGTTTCCCCCGGTCAAAAGGGCCATCTGAAAAAAGTGTAAAATCCAGAAAGGCAGGACAGGCCATGGAGAACTGGGAGCCTTGTTATGCTGATGGGCGGGATGTAAATTGCCAACAGACACTCGGGAGAAGTGTATGGTGTTTTCTGAAAAATCTAAAAAACAAAGCAACAGAGCCTAGGGCACTTCCACTTATGGTCCTATAGCTTAGGGAAATTAAAATCAAAAAGACACAGCCACCCCAAAGTTTGGGACGCCTCTGTTTACAAGAACCTCGTTTACAGTACAAGTTCAACATCGCAGAAAGTGAAAAATGGATAAAGAAGTTGTGGTATTTACTTACAAAGCAATATCACTCAGCAATGAAATCTATGTCATCAGGCCCGTAGCAGCACAATGAGTTGATTCAGGTATGATAATTCTAACTGAAATAACTCACACAGAAAAAGAAACATCATAAGATATCAGTAATACACGGAATGTAAACTTGGCTACACAGGAACTGAATTACAGAACAGAACAGGGTCTCAGATTTAGAAAACCAACTTATGCTTGCTTAAGGGGAAAGGTGAGTTGGGGTGCTGCATAAAACCAGAGATTGAAATGAGCACAGATAAAGTTCCTTAAGCCAAATATGGAATAGACAAGAGCTACTCCTTGCTCAACGAAATGGACTCAACACCACATATTAAACGCCTAAGGATGTACCTGACTAGTAAGTATCTTAAAACCTATGGATTGCTATGTCTTCGAAAGAGAATCAAGCGTGTGTACAGGGGCATAAACATAGCAGTGATAGGATTGGAGAGGTTCGGTGAGCAAATGAAGACCCTTTGAAGTCATATTGCATGGTACCCATTCCACGGGTTTCAACTACCCAGGTTTAAGGTATTCTTCCTTCAGCTAAAACATGCATGTGGAACCCAGAGTATGATCAACCATGTGATCGGGAGACGTGTTCAAATATGTCTCAGTTTTCCTCCCCTGGTACTCGGGTGCAACATTCCAGACGCTTTACTAACACTCTCCCGACTTGGAGAGTCAGTCCCTTTAACCTCCTGTTTGGCCCAGTTTGCAATTTCTGCGGAAGATGAACAGGAATAGCGAGAACCAATGAGAGACTAGCTGGAGGTGTCTGGACGGGCAAATTTAACTCTCATTTCCCACCAGGAAGAGGAATTAACCAAAGACTCAGCGTGCCGTGCCGGAACCAGATTAGGGCCTGAAGCCATCCTGCGGTGTTGCGGCCAGCTCACAAGAAAGCGAGTTGAAGAAAGGAGCTCAGGGGCACTGTAATTCACAAACCTGCAGAGTTATAAATGACAGCTATCGTCCAACAATATACTGAAGTAAGACTGCCAAGAGGACTTGGAAGCGGGGCAGAATTGCAGGAAACCAATTTCAAGAGGTAGACTGGAATTGCATTGAAAGCATAGGAAAAGAGGCAGAACGTCCACAATGATGCACTTGGCCAAAAAGGGCGTATGCGTTTTTTCCTGAATATATTCAGGAAAAAACGCATACGCCCTTTTTGGCCAACCAAGCAAGCTTGCAAAGGAAATCTGCACTACAATGAAGTCTCACTTTCCCCCGGTCAAAAGGGCCATCTGAAAAAAGTGTAAAATCCAGAAAGGCAGGACAGTCCATGGAGAACTGGGAGCCTTGTTATGCTGATGGGCGGGATGTAAATTGCCAACAGACACTCGGGAGAAGTGTATGGTGTTTTCTGAAACATCTAAAAAACAAAGCAACAGAGCCTAGGGCACTTCCACTTATGGTCCTATAGCTTAGGGAAATTAAAATCAAAAAGACACAGCCACCCCAAAGTTTGGGACGCCTCTGTTTACAAGAACCTCGTTTACACTACAAGTTCAACATCGCAGAAAGTGAAAAATGGATAAAGAAGTTGTGGTATTTACTTACAAAGCAATATCACTCAGCAATGAAATCTATGTCATCAGGCCCGTAGCAGCACAATGAGTTGATTCAGGTATGATAATTCTAACTGAAATAACTCACACAGAAAAAGAAACATCGTAAGATATCAGTAATACACGGAATGTAAACTTGGCTACACAGGAACTGAATTACAGAACAGAACAGGGTCTCAAATTTAGAAAACCAACTTATGCTTGCTTAAGGGGAAAGGTGAGTTGGGGTGCTGCATAAAACCAGAGATTGAAATGAGCACAGATAAAGTTCCTTAAGCCAAATATGGAATAGACAAGAACTACTCCTTGCTCAACGAAATGGACTCAACACCGCATATTAAACGCCTAAGAATGTACCTGACTAGTAAGTATCTTAAAACCTATGGATTGCTATGTCTCCGAAAGAGAATCAAGCATGTGTACAGGGGCATAAATGCAGCAGTGATAGGATTGGAGAGGTTCGGTGAGCAAATGAAGACCCTTTGAAGTCATATTGCATGGTACCCATTCCACGGGTTTCAACTACCCAGGTTTAAGGTATTCTTCCTTCAGCTAAAACATGCATGTGGAACCCAGAGTATGATCAACCATGTGATCGGGAGACGTGTTCAAATATGTCTCAGTTTTTCTCCCCTGGTACTCGGGTGCAACATTCCAGACGCTTTACTAACACTCTCCCGACTTGGAGAGTCAGTCCCTTTAACCTCCTGTTGGGCCCACTTTGCAATTTCTGCGGAAGATGAACAGGAATAGCGAGAACCAATGAGAGACTAGCTGGAGGTGTCTGGACGGGCAAATTTAACTCTCATTTCCCACCAGGAAGAGGAATTAACCAAAGGCTCAGCGTGCCGTGCCGGAACCAGATTAGGGCCTGAAGCCATCCTGCGGCGTGGCGGCCAGGTCACAAGAAAGCGAGTTGAAGAAAGGAGCTCAGGGGCACTGTAATTCACAAACCTGCAGAGTTATAAATGACAGCTATCGTCCAAAAATATACTGAAGTAAGGCTGCCAAGAGGACTTGAAAGCGGGGCAGAATTGCAGGAAACCGATTTCAGGAGGTAGACTGGAATTGCATTGAAAGCATAGGAAAAGAGGCAGAACGTCCACAATGATGCACTTGGCCAAAAAGGGCGTATGCGTTTTTTCCTGAATATATTCAGGAAAAAACGCATACGCACTTTTTGGCCAACCAAGCAAGCTTGCAAAGGAAATCTGCACTACAATGAAGTCTCACTTCCCCCCGGTCAAAAGGGCCATCTGAAAAAAGTGTAAAATCCAGCAAGGCAGGACAGGCCATGGAGAACTGGGAGCCTTGTTATGCTGATGGGCGGGATGTAAATTGCCAACAGACACTCGGGAGAAGTGTATGGTGTTTCCTGAAACATCTAAAAAACAAAGCAACAGAGCCTAGGGCACTTCCACTTATGGTCCTATAGCTAAGGGAAATTAAAATCAAAAAGACACAGCCACCCCAAAGTTTGGGACGCCTCTGTTTACAAGAACCTCGTTTACAGTACAAGATCAACATCGCAGAAAGTGAAAAATGGATAAAGAAGTTGTGGTATTTACTTACAAAGCACTATCACTCAGCAATGAAATCTATGTCATCAGGCCCTTAGAAGCACAATGAGTGGATTCAGGTATGATGATTCTAACTGAAATAAGTCACACAAAAAAAGAAACATCATAAGATATCAGTAATACACGGAATGTAAACTTGGCTACACAGGAACTGAATTACAGAACAGAACAGGGTCTCAAATTTAGAAAACCAACTTATGCTTGCTTAAGGGTAAAGGTGAGTTGGGGTGCTGCATAAAACCAGAGATTGAAATGAGCACAGATAAAGTTCCTTAAGCCAAATATGGAATAGACAAGAGCTACTCCTTCCTCAACGAAATGGACTCAACACCCCATATTAAACGCCTAAGAATGTACCTGACTAGTAAGTATCTTAAAACCTATGGATTGCTATGTCTCCGAAAGAGAATCAAGCATGTGTACAGGGGCATAAACATAGCAGTGATAGGATTGGAGAGGTTCGGTGAGCAAATGAAGACCCTTTGAAGTCATATTGCATGGTACCCATTCCACGGGTTTCAACTACCCAAGTTTAAGGTATTCTTCCTTCAGCTAAAACATGCATGTGGAACCCAGAGTATGATCAACCATGTGATCGGGAGACGTGTTCAAATATGTCTCAGTTTTCGTCCCCTGGTACTCGGGTGCAACATTCCAGACGCTTTACTAACACTCTCCCGACTTGGAGAGTCAGTCCCTTTAACCTCCTGTTTGGCCCACTTTGCAATTTCTGCTGAAGATGAACAGGAATAGCGGGAAACAATGAGAGACTAGCTGGAGGTGTCTGGACGGGCAAATTTAACTCTCATTTCCCACCAGGAAGAGGAATTAACCAAAGGCTCAGCGTGCCGTGCCGGAACCAGATTAGGGCCTGAAGCCCTCCTGCGGTGTTGCGGCCAGCTCACAAGAAAGCGAGTTGAAGAAAGGAGCTCAGGGTCACTGTAATTCACAAACCTGCAGAGTTATAAATGTCAGCTTTCATCCAAAAATATACTGAAGTAAGGCTGCCAAGAGGACTTGAAAGCGGGGCAGAATTGCAGGAAACCGATTTCAGGAGGTAGACTGGAATTGCATTGAAAGCATAGGAAAAGAGGCAGAACGTCCACAATGATGCACTTGGCCAAAAAGGGCGTATGCGTTTTTTCCTGAATATATTCAGGAAAAAACGCATACGCCCTTTTTGGCCAACCAAGCAAGCTTGCAAAGGAAATCTGCACTACAATGAAGTCTCACTTCCCCCCGGTCAAAAGGGCCATCTGAAAAAAGTGTAAAATCCAGAAAGGCAGGACAGGCCATGGAGAACTGGGAGCCTTGTTATGCTGATGGGCCGAATGTAAATTGCCAACTGACACTCCGGAGAAGTGTATGGTGTTTCCTGAAACATCTAAAAAACAAAGCAACAGAGCCTAGGGCACTTCCACTTATGGTCCTATAGCTTAGGGAAATTAAAATCAAAAAGACACAGCCACCCCAAAGTTTGGGACGCCTCTGTTTACAAGAACCTCGTTTACAGTTCAAGTTCAACATGGCAGAAAGTGAAAAATGGATAAAGCAGTTGTGGTATTTACTTACAAAGCAATATCACTCAGCAATGAAATCTATGTCATCAGGCCCGTAGAAGCATAATGAGTTGATTCAGGTATGATAATTCTAACTGAAATAACTCACACAGAAAAAGAAACATCATAAGATATCAGTAATACACGGAATGTAAACTTGGCTACACAGGAACTGAATTACAGAACGGAACAGGGACTCAAATTTAGAAAACCAACTTATGCTTGCTTAAGGGTAAAGGTGAGTTGGGGTGCTGCATAAAACCAGAGATTGAAATGAGCACAGATAAAGTTCCTTAAGCCAAATATGGAATAGACAAGAGCTACTCCTTGCTCAACGAAATGGACTCAACACCACATATTAAACGCCTAAGGATGTACCTGACTAGTAAGTATCTTAAAACCTATGGATTGCTATGTCTTCGAAAGAGAATCAAGCGTGTGTACAGGGCCATAAACGCAGCAGTGATAGGATTGGAGAGGTTCGGTGAGCAAATGAAGACCCTTTGAAGTCATATTGCATGGTACCCATTCCACGGGTTTCAACTACCCAGGTTTAAGGTATTCTTCCTTCAGCTAAAACATGCATGTGGAACCCAGAGTATGATCAACCATGTGATCGGGAGACGTGTTCAAATATGTCTCAGTTTTCCTCCCCTGGTACTCGGGTGCAACATTCCAGACGCTTTACTAACACTCTCCCGACTTGGAGCGTCAGTCCCTTTAACCTCCTGTTGTGCCCACTTTGCAATTTCTGCGGAAGATGAACAGGAATAGCGAGAACCAATGAGAGACTAGCTGGAGGTGTCTGGACGGGCAAATTTAACTCTCATTTCCCACCAGGAAGAGGAATTAACCAAAGGCTCAGCGTGCCGTTCCGGAACCAGATTAGGGCCTGAAGCCATCCTGCGGTGTTGCGGCCAGCTCACAAGAAAGCGAGTTGAAGAAAGGAGCTCAGGGGCACTGTAATTCACAAACCTGCAGAGTTATAAATGACAGCTATCGTCCAAAAATATACTGAAGTAAGGCTGCCAAGAGGACTTGAAAGCGGGGCAGAATTGCAGGAAACCGATTTCAGGAGGTAGACTGGAATTGCATTGAAAGCATAGGAAAAGAGGCAGAACGTCCACAATGATGCACTTGGCCAAAACGGGCGTATGCGTTTTTTCCTGAATATATTCAGGAAAAAACGCATACGCCCTTTTTGGCCAACCAAGCAAGCTTGCAAAGGAAATCTGCACTACAATGAAGTCTCACTTCCCCCTGGTCAAAAGGGCCATCTGAAAAATGTGTAAAATCCAGCAAGGCAGGACAGGCCATGGAGAACTGGGAGCCTTGTTATGCTGATGGGCGGGATGTAAATTGCCAACAGACACTCGGGAGAAGTGTATGGTGTTTCCTGAAACATCTAAAAAACAAAGCAACAGAGCCTAGGGCACTTCCACTTATGGTCCTATAGCTTAGGGAAATTAAAATCAAAAAGACACAGCCACCCCAAAGTTTGGGACGCCTCTGTTTACAAGAACCTCGTTTACAGTACAAGATCAACATCGCAGAAAGTGAAAAATGGATAAAGAAGTTGTGGTATTTACTTACAAAGCAATATCACTCAGCAATGAAATCTATGTCATCAGGCCCTTAGCAGCACAATGAGTGGATTCAGGTATGATGATTCTAACTGAAATAAGTCACACAAAAAAAGAAACATCATAAGATATCAGTAATACACGGAATGTAAACTTGGCTACACAGGAACTGAATTACAGAACAGAACAGGGTCTCAAATTTAGAAAACCAACTTATGCTTGCTTAAGGGGAAAGGTGAGTTGGGGTGCTGCATAAAACCAGAGATTGAAATGAGCACAGATAAAGTTCCTTAAGCCAAATATGGAATAGACAAGAGCTACTCCTTCCTCAACGAAATGGACTCAACACCCCATATTAAACGCCTAAGAATGTACCTGACTAGTAAGTATCTTAAAACCTATGGATTGCTATGTCTCCGAAAGAGAATCAAGCATGTGTACAGGGGCATAAACATAGCAGTGATAGGATTGGAGAGGTTCGGTGAGCAAATGAAGACCCTTTGAAGTCATATTGCATGGTACCCATTCCACGGGTTTCAACTACCCAGGTTTAAGGTATTCTTCCTTCAGCTAAAACATGCATGTGGAACCCAGAGTATGATCAACCATGTGATCGGGAGACGTGTTCAAATATGTCTCAGTTTTCCTCCCCTGGTACTCGGGTGCAACATTCCAGACGCTTTACTAACACTCTCCCGACTTGGAGAGTCAGTCCCTTTAACCTCCTGTTTGGCCCACTTTGCAATTTCTGCTGAAGATGAACAGGAATAGCGGGAAACAATGAGAGACTAGCTGGAGGTGTCTGGACGGGCAAATTTAACTCTCATTTCCCACCAGGAAGAGGAATTAACCAAAGGCTCAGCGTGCCGTGCCGGAACCAGATTAGGGCCTGAAGCCATCCTGCGGTGTTGCGGCCAGCTCACAAGAAAGCGAGTTGAAGAAAGGAGCTCAGGGGCACTGTAATTCACAAACCTGCAGAGTTATAAATGACAGCTTTCATCCAAAAATATACTGAAGTAAGGCTGCCAAGAGGACTTGAAAGCGGGGCAGAATTGCAGGAAACCGATTTCAGGAGGTAGACTGGAATTGCATTGAAAGCATAGGAAAAGAGGCAGAACGTCCACAATGATGCACTTGGCCAAAAAGGGCGTATGCGTTTTTTCCTGAATATATTCAGGAAAAAACGCATACGCCCTTTTTGGCCAACCAAGCAAGCTTGCAAAGGAAATCTGCACTACAATGAAGTCTCACTTCCCCCCGGTCAAAAGGGCCATCTGAAAAAAGTGTAAAATCCAGAAAGGCAGGACAGGCCATGGAGAACTGGGAGCCTTGTTATGTTGATGGGCGGGATGTAAATTGCCAACTGACACTCCGGAGAAGTGTATGGTGTTTCCTGAAACATCTAAAAAACAAAGCAACAGAGCCTAGGGCACTTCCACTTATGGTCCTATAGCTTAGGGAAATTAAAATCAAAAAGACACAGCCACCCCAAAGTTTGGGACACCTCTGTTTACAAGAACCTCGTTTACAGTTCAAGTTCAACATGGCAGAAAGTGAAAAATGGATAAAGAAGTTGTGGTATTTACTTACAAAGCAATATCACTCAGCAATGAAATCTATGTCATCAGGCCCGTAGCAGCATAATGAGTTGATTCAGGTATGATAATTCTAACTGAAATAACTCACACAGAAAAAGAAACATCATAAGATATCAGTAATACACGGAATGTAAACTTGGCTACACAGGAACTGAATTACAGAACAGAACAGGGTCTCAAATTTAGAAAACCAACTTATGCTTGCTTAAGGGGAAAGGTGAGTTGGGGTGCTGCATAAAACCAGAGATTGAAATGAGCACAGATAAAGTTCCTTAAGCCAAATATGGAATAGACAAGAGCTACTCCTTGCTCAACGAAATGGACTCAACACCACATATTAAACGCCTAAGGATGTACCTGACTAGTAAGTATCTTAAAACCTATGGATTGCTATGTCTTCGAAAGAGAATCAAGCGTGTGTACAGGGGCATAAACATAGCAGTGATAGGATTGGAGAGGTTCGGTGAGCAAATGAAGACCCTTTGAAGTCATATTGCATGGTACCCATTCCACGGGTTTCAACTACCCAGGTTTAAGGTATTCTTCCTTCAGCTAAAACATGCATGTGGAACCCAGAGTATGATCAACCATGTGATCGGGAGACGTGTTCAAATATGTCTCAGTTTTCCTCCCCTGGTACTCGGGTGCAACATTCCAGACGCTTTACTAACACTCTCCCGACTTGGAGAGTCAGTCCCTTTAACCTCCTGTTGGGCCCACTTTGCAATTTCTGCTGAAGATGAACAGGAATAGCGAGAACCAATGAGAGACAAGCTGGAGGTGTCTGGACGGGCAAATTTAACTCTCATTTCCCACCAGGAAGAGGAATTAACCAAAGGCTCAGCGTGCCGTGCCGGAACCAGATTAGGGCCTGAAGCCATCCTGCGATGTTGCGGCCAGCTCACAAGAAAGCGAGTTGAAGAAAGGAGCTCAGGGGCACTGTAATTCACAAACCTGCAGAGTTATAAATGACAGCTATCGTCCAAAAATATACTGAAGTAAGGCTGCCAAGAGGACTTGAAAGCGGGGCAGAATTGCAGGAAACCGATTTCAGGAGGTAGACTGGAATTGCATTGAAAGCATAGGAAAAGAGGCAGAACGTCCACAATGATGCACTTGGCCAAAAAGGGCGTATGCGTTTTTTCCTGAATATATTCAGGAAAAAACGCATACGCCCTTTTTGGCCAACCAAGCAAGCTTGCAAAGGAAATCTGCACTACAATGAAGTCTCACTTTCCCCCGGTCAAAAGGGCCATCTGAAAAAAGTGTAAAATCCAGAAAGGCAGGACAGGCCATGGAGAACTGGGAGCCTTGTTATGCTGATGGGCGGGATGTAAATTGCCAACAGACACTCGGGAGAAGTGTATGGTGTTTTCTGAAAAATCTAAAAAACAAAGCAACAGAGCCTAGGGCACTTCCACTTATGGTCCTATAGCTTAGGGAAATTAAAATCAAAAAGACACAGCCACCCCAAAGTTTGGGACGCCTCTGTTTACAAGAACCTCGTTTACAGTACAAGTTCAACATCGCAGAAAGTGAAAAATGGATAAAGAAGTTGTGGTATTTACTTACAAAGCAATATCACTCAGCAATGAAATCTATGTCATCAGGCCCGTAGCAGCACAATGAGTTGATTCAGGTATGATAATTCTAACTGAAATAACTCACACAGAAAAAGAAACATCATAAGATATCAGTAATACACGGAATGTAAACTTGGCTACACAGGAACTGAATTACAGAACAGAACAGGGTCTCAGATTTAGAAAACCAACTTATGCTTGCTTAAGGGGAAAGGTGAGTTGGGGTGCTGCATAAAACCAGAGATTGAAATGAGCACAGATAAAGTTCCTTAAGCCAAATATGGAATAGACAAGAGCTACTCCTTGCTCAACGAAATGGACTCAACACCACATATTAAACGCCTAAGGATGTACCTGACTAGTAAGTATCTTAAAACCTATGGATTGCTATGTCTTCGAAAGAGAATCAAGCGTGTGTACAGGGGCATAAACATAGCAGTGATAGGATTGGAGAGGTTCGGTGAGCAAATGAAGACCCTTTGAAGTCATATTGCATGGTACCCATTCCACGGGTTTCAACTACCCAGGTTTAAGGTATTCTTCCTTCAGCTAAAACATGCATGTGGAACCCAGAGTATGATCAACCATGTGATCGGGAGACGTGTTCAAATATGTCTCAGTTTTCCTCCCCTGGTACTCGGGTGCAACATTCCAGACGCTTTACTAACACTCTCCCGACTTGGAGAGTCAGTCCCTTTAACCTCCTGTTTGGCCCACTTTGCAATTTCTGCTGAAGATGAACAGGAATAGCGAGAACCAATGAGAGACTAGCTGGAGGTGTCTGGACGGGCAAATTTAACTCTCATTTCCCACCAGGAAGAGGAATTAACCAAAGGCTCAGCGTGCCGTGCCGGAACCAGATTAGGGCCTGAAGCCATCCTGCGATGTTGCGGCCAGCTCACAAGAAAGCGAGTTGAAGAAAGGAGCTCAGGGGCACTGTAATTCAAAAACCTGCAGAGTTATAAATGACAGCTATCGTCCAAAAATATACTGAAGTAAGGCTGCCAAGAGGACTTGAAAGCGGGGCAGAATTGCAGGAAACCGATTTCAGGAGGTAGACTGGAATTGCATTGAAAGCATAGGAAAAGAGGCAGAACGTCCACAATGATGCACTTGGCCAAAAAGGGCGTATGCGTTTTTTCCTGAATATATTCAGGAAAAAACGCATACGCCCTTTTTGGCCAACCAAGCAAGCTTGCAAAGGAAATCTGCACTACAATGAAGTCTCACTTTCCCCCGGTCAAAAGGGCCATCTGAAAAAAGTGTAAAATCCAGAAAGGCAGGACAGGCCATGGAGAACTGGGAGCCTTGTTATGCTGATGGGCGGGATGTAAATTGCCAACAGACACTCGGGAGAAGTGTATGGTGTTTTCTGAAACATCTAAAAAACAAAGCAACAGAGCCTAGGGCACTTCCACTTATGGTCCTATAGCTTAGGGAAATTAAAATCAAAAAGACACAGCCACCCCAAAGTTTGGGACGCCTCTGTTTACAAGAACCTCGTTTACAGTACAAGTTCAACATCGCAGAAAGTGAAAAATGGATAAAGAAGTTGTGGTATTTACTTACAAAGCAATATCACTCAGCAATGAAATCTATGTCATCAGGCCCGTAGCAGCACAATGAGTTGATTCAGGTATGATAATTCTAACTGAAATAACTCACACAGAAAAAGAAACATCATAAGATATCAGTAATACACGGAATGTAAACTTGGCTACACAGGAACTGAATTACAGAACAGAACAGGGTCTCAAATTTAGAAAACCAACTTATGCTTGCTTAAGGGGAAAGGTGAGTTGGGGTGCTGCATAAAACCAGAGATTGAAATGAGCACAGATAAAGTTCCTTAAGCCAAATATGGAATAGACAAGAACTACTCCTTGCTCAACGAAATGGACTCAACACCGCATATTAAATGCCTAAGAATGTACCTGACTAGTAAGTATCTTAAAACCTATGGATTGCTATGTCTCCGAAAGAGAATCAAGCATGTGTACAGGGGCATAAACGCAGCAGTGATAGGATTGGAGAGGTTCGGTGAGCAAATGAAGACCCTTTGAAGTCATATTGCATGGTACCCATTCCATGGGTTTCAACTACCCAGGTTTAAGGTATTCTTCCTTCAGCTAAAACATGCATGTGGAACCCAGAGTATGATCAACCATGTGATCAGGAGACGTGTTCAAATATGTCTCAGTTTTCCTCCCCTGGTACTCGGGTGCAACATTCCAGACGCTTTACTAACACTCTCCCGGCTTGGAGAGTCAGTCCCTTTAACCTCCTGTTGGGCCCACTTTGCAATTTCTGCGGAAGATGAACAGGAATAGCGAGAACCAATGAGAGACTAGCTGGAGGTGTCTGGACGGGCAAATTTAACTCTCATTTCCCACCAGGAAGAGGAATTAACCAAAGGCTCAGCGTGCCGTTCCGGAACCAGATTAGGGCCTGAAGCCATCCTGCGGTGTTGCGGCCAGCTCACAAGAAAGCGAGTTGAAGAAAGGAGCTCAGGGGCACTGTAATTCACAAACCTGCAGAGTTATAAATGACAGCTATCGTCCAAAAATATACTGAAGTAAGGCTGCCAAGAGGACTTGAAAGCGGGGCAGAATTGCAGGAAACCGATTTCAGGAGGTAGACTGGAATTGCATTGAAAGCATAGGAAAAGAGGCAGAACGTCCACAATGATGCACTTGGCCAAAACGGGCGTATGCGTTTTTTCCTGAATATATTCAGGAAAAAACGCATACGCCCTTTTTGGCCAACCAAGCAAGCTTGCAAAGGAAATCTGCACTACAATGAAGTCTCACTTCCCCCCGGTCAAAAGGGCCATCTGAAAAAAGTGTAAAATCCAGCAAGGCAGGACAGGCCATGGAGAACTGGGAGCCTTGTTATGCTGATGGGCGGGATGTAAATTGCCAACAGACACTCGGGAGAAGTGTATGGTGTTTCCTGAAACATCTAAAAAACAAAGCAACAGAGCCTAGGGCACTTCCACTTATGGTCCTATAGCTTAGGGAAATTAAAATCGAAAAGACACAGCCACCCCAAAGTTTGGGACGCCTCTGTTTACAAGAACCTCGTTTACAGTACAAGATCAACATCGCAGAAAGTGAAAAATGGATAAAGAAGTTGTGGTATTTACTTACAAAGCACTATCACTCAGCAATGAAATCTATGTCATCAGGCCCTTAGCAGCACAATGAGTGGATTCAGGTATGATGATTCTAACTGAAATAAGTCACACAAAAAAAGAAACATCATAAGATATCAGTAATACACGGAATGTAAACTTGGCTACACAGGAACTGAATTACAGAACAGAACAGGGTCTCAAATTTAGAAAACCAACTTATGCTTGCTTAAGGGGAAAGGTGAGTTGGGGTGCTGCATAAAACCAGAGATTGAAATGAGCACAGATAAAGTTCCTTAAGCCAAATATGGAATAGACAAGAGCTACTCCTTCCTCAACGAAATGGACTCAACACCCCATATTAAACGCCTAAGAATGTACCTGACTAGTAAGTATCTTAAAACCTATGGATTGCTATGTCTCCGAAAGAGAATCAAGCATGTGTACAGGGGCATAAACATAGCAGTGATAGGATTGGAGAGGTTCGGTGAGCAAATGAAGACCCTTTGAAGTCATATTGCATGGTACCCATTCCACGGGTTTCAACTACCCAGGTTTAAGGTATTCTTCCTTCAGCTAAAACATGCATGTGGAACCCAGAGTATGATCAACCATGTGATCGGGAGACGTGTTCAAATATGTCTCAGTTTTCCTCCCCTGGTACTTGGGTGGAACATTCCAGACGCTTTACTAACACTCTCCCGACTTGGAGAGTCAGTCCCTTTAACCTCCTGTTTGGCCCACTTTGCAATTTCTGCTGAAGATGAACAGGAATAGCGGGAAACATTGAGAGACTAGGTGGAGGTGTCTGGATGGGCAAATTTAACTCTCATTTCCCACCAGGAAGAGGAATTAACCAAAGGCTCAGCGTGCCGTGCCGGAACCAGATTAGGGCCTGAAGCCATCCTGCGGTGTTGCGGCCAGCTCACAAGAAAGCGAGTTGAAGAAAGGAGCTCAGGGGCACTGTAATTCACAAACCTGCAGAGTTATAAATGACAGCTTTCGTCCAAAAATATACTGAAGTAAGGCTGCCAAGAGGACTTGAAAGCGGGGCAGAATTGCAGGAAACCGATTTCAGGAGGTAGACTGGAATTGCATTGAAAGCATAGGAAAAGAGGCAGAACGTCCACAATGATGCACTTGGCCAAAAAGGGCGTATGCGTTTTTTCCTGAATATATTCAGGAAAAAATGCATACGCACTTTTTGGCCAACCAAGCAAGCTTGCAAAGGAAATCTGCACTACAATGAAGTCTCACTTCCCCCTGGTCAAAAGGGCCATCTGAAAAAAGTGTAAAATCCAGCAAGGCAGGACAGGCCATGGAGAACTGGGAGCCTTGTTATGCTGATGGGCGGGATGTAAATTGCCAACAGACACTCGGGAGAAGTGTATGGTGTTTCCTGAAACATCTAAAAAACAAAGCAACAGAGCCTAGGGCACTTCCACTTATGGTCCTATAGCTTAGGGAAATTAAAATCGAAAAGACACAGCCACCCCAAAGTTTGGGACGCCTCTGTTTACAAGAACCTCGTTTACAGTACAAGTTCAACATCGCAGAAAGTGAAAAATGGATAAAGAACATGTGGTACTTACGTACAATGCAGTATCACTCAGCAATGAAATCTATGTCATCAGGCCCGTAGCAGCATAATGAGTGGATTCAGGTACGATGATTCTAACTGAAATAAGTCACACAGAAAAAGAAACATCATAAGATATCAGTAATACACGGAATGTAAACTTGGCTACACAGGAACTGAATTACAGAACAGAACAGGGTCTCAAATTTAGAAAACCAACTTATGCTTGCTTAAGGGGAAAGGTGAGTTGTGGTGCTGCATAAAACCAGAGGTTGAAATGAGCACAGATAAAGTTCCTTAAGCCAAATATGGAATAGACAAGAGCTACTCCTTGCTCAACGAAATGGACTCAACACCGCATATTAAACGCCTAAGAATGTACCTGACTAGTAAGTATTTTAAAACCTATGGATTGCTATGTCTCCGAAAGAGAATCAAGCATGTGTACAGGGGTATAAACGCAGCAGTGATTGGATTGGAAAGGTTCGGTGAGCAAATGAAGACCCTTTGAAGTCATATTGCATGGTACCCATTCCACGGGTTTCAACTACCCAGGTTTAAGGTATTCTTCCTGCAGCTAAAACATGCATGTGGAACCTAGAGTATGATCAACCATGTGATCGGGAGACGTGTTCAAACATGTCTCAGTTTTCATACCCTGGTACTCGGGTCCAACATTCCAGACGCTTTACTAACACCCTCCTGACTTGGCGAGTCAGTCCCTTTAACCTCCTGTTGGGCACAGTTTGCAATTTCTGCGGAAGATGAACAGGAATAGCGAGAACCAATGAGAGACTAGCTGGAGGTGTCTGGACGGGCAAATTTAACTCTCATTTCCCACCAGGAAGAGGAAATAACCAAAGGCTCAGCGTGCCGTGCCGGAACAAGATTAGGGCCTGAAGCCATCCTGCGGTGTTGCGGCCAGGTCACAAGAAAGCGAGTTGAAGAAAGGAGCTCAGGGGCACTGTAATTCACAAACCTGCAGAGTTATAAATGACAGCTATCGTCCAAAAATATACTGAAGTAAGGCTGCCAAGAGGACTTGAAAGCGGGGCAGAATTGCAGGAAACCGATTTCAGGAGGTAGACTGGAATTGCATTGAAAGCATAGGAAAACAGGCAGAACGTCCACAATGATGCACTTGGCCAAAAAGGCCGTATGCGTTTTTTCCTGAATATATTCAGGAAAAAACGCATACGCCCTTTTTGGCCAACCAAGCAAGCTTGCAAAGGAAATCTGCACTACAATGAAGTCTCACTTCCCCCCGGTCAAAAGGGCCATCTGAAAAAAGTGTAAAATCCAGCAAGGCAGGACAGGCCATGGAGAACTGGGAGCCTTGTTATGCTGATGGGCGGGATGTAAATTGCCAACAGACACTCGGGAGAAGTGTATGGTGTTTCCTGAAACATCTAAAAAACAAAGCAACAGAGCCTAGGGCACTTCCACTTATGGTCCTATAGCTTAGGGAAATTAAAATCAAAAAGACACAGCCACCCCAAAGTTTGGGACGCCTCTGTTTACAAGAACCTCGTTTACAGTTCAAGTTCAACATGGCAGAAAGTGAAAAATGGATAAAGAAGTTGTGGTATTTACTTACAAAGCAATATCACTCAGCAATGAAATCTATGTCATCAGGCCCGTAGCAGCATAATGAGTTGATTCAGGTATGATAATTCTAACTGAAATAACTCACACAGAAAAAGAAACATCATAAGATATCAGTAATACACGGAATGTAAACTTGGCTACACAGGAACTGAATTACAGAACAGAACAGGGTCTCAAATTTAGAAAACCAACTTATGCTTGCTTAAGGGGAAAGGTGAGTTGGGGTGCTGCATAAAAGCAGAGATTGAAATGAGCACAGATAAAGTTCCTTAAGCCAAATATGTAATAGACAAGAGCTATTCCTTGCTCAACGAAATGGACTCAACACCGCATATTAAACGACTAAGAATGTACCTGACTAGTAAGTATCTTAAAACCTATGGATTGCTATGTCTCCGAAAGAGAATCAAGCATGTGTACAGGGGCATAAACGCAGCAGTGATAGGATTGGAGAGGTTCGGTGAGCAAATGAAGACCCTTTGAAGTCATATTGCATGTTACCCATTCCACGGGTTTCAACTACCCAGGTTTAAGGTATTCTTCCTTCAGCTAAAACATGCATGTGGAACCCAGAGTATGATCAACCATGTGATCGGGAGACGTGTTCAAATATGTCTCAGTTTTCCTCCCCTGGTACTTGGGTGGAACATTCCAGACGCTTTACTAACACTCTCCCGACTTGGAGAGTCAGTCCCTTTAACCTCCTGTTTGGCCCACTTTGCAATTTCTGCTGAAGATGAACAGGAATAGCGGGAAACATTGAGAGACTAGGTGGAGGTGTCTGGACGGGCAAATTTAACTCTCATTTCCCACCAGGAAGAGGAATTAACCAAAGGCTCAGCGTGCCGTGCCGGAACCAGATTAGGGCCTGAAGCCATCCTGCTGTGTTGCGCCCAGCTCACAAGAAAGCGAGTTGAAGAAAGGAGCTCAGGGGCACTGTAATTCACAAACCTGCAGAGTTATAAATGACAGCTTTCGTCCAAAAATATACTGAAGTAAGGCTGCCAAGAGGACTTGAAAGCGGGGCAGAATTGCAGGAAACCGATTTCAGGAGGTAGACTGGAATTGCATTGAAAGCATAGGAAAAGAGGCAGAACGTCCACAATGATGCACTTGGCCAAAAAGGGCGTATGCGTTTTTTCCTGAATATATTCAGGAAAAAACGCATACGCCCTTTTTGGCCAACCAAGCAAGCTTGCAAAGGAAATCTGCACTACAATGAAGTCTCACTTCCCCCCCGCTCAAAAGGGCCATCTGAAAAAAGTGTAAAATCCAGAAAGGCAGGACAGGCCATGGAGAACTGGGAGCCTTGTTATGCTGATGGGCGGGATGTAAATTGCTAACAGACACTCGGGAGAAGTGTATGGTGTTTCCTGAAACATCTAAAAAACAAAGCAACAGAGCCTAGGGCACTTCCACTTATGGTCCTATAGCTTAGGGAAATTAAAATCAAAAAGACACAGCCACCCCAAAGTTTGGGACGCCTCTGTTTACAAGAACCTCGTTTACAGTTCAAGTTCAACATGGCAGAAAGTGAAAAATGGATAAAGAAGTTGTGGTATTTACTTACAAAGCAATATCACTCAGCAATGAAATCTATGTCATCAGGCCCGTAGCAGCATAATGAGTTGATTCAGGTATGATAATTCTAACTGAAATAACTCACACAGAAAAAGAAACATCATAAGATATCAGTAATACACGGAATGTAAACTTGGCTACACAGGAACTGAATTACAGAACAGAACAGGGTCTCAAATTTAGAAAACCAACTTATGCTTGCTTAAGGGGAAAGGTGAGTTGGGGTGCTGCATAAAAGCAGAGATTGAAATGAGCACAGATAAAGTTCCTTAAGCCAAATATGGAATAGACAAGAGCTACTCCTTGCTCAACGAAATGGACTCAACACCCCATATTAAACGCGTAAGAATGTACCTGACTAGTAAGTATCTTAAAACCTATGGATTGCTATGTCTCCGAAAGAGAATCAAGCATGTGTACAGGGGCATAAACATAGCAGTGATAGGATTGGAGAGGTTCGGTGAGCAAATGAAGACCCTTTGAAGTCATATTGCATGGTACCCATTCCACGGGTTTCAACTACCCAGGTTTAAGGTATTCTTCCTTCAGCTAAAACATGCATGTGGAACCCAGAGTATGATCAACCATGTGATCGGGAGACGTGTTCAAATATGTCTCAGTTTTCCTCCCCTGGTACTTGGGTGGAACATTCCAGACGCTTTACTAACACTCTCCCGACTTGGAGAGTCAGTCCCTTTAACCTCCTGTTTGGCCCACTTTGCAATTTCTGCTGAAGATGAACAGGAATAGCGGGAAACATTGAGAGACTAGGTGGAGGTGTCTGGATGGGCAAATTTAACTCTCATTTCCCACCAGGAAGAGGAATTAACCAAAGGCTCAGCGTGCCGTGCCGGAACCAGATTAGGGCCTGAAGCCATCCTGCGGTGTTGCGGCCAGCTCACAAGAAAGCGAGTTGAAGAAAGGAGCTCAGGGGCACTGTAATTCACAAACCTGCAGAGTTATAAATGACAGCTTTCGTCCAAAAATATACTGAAGTAAGGCTGCCAAGAGGACTTGAAAGCGGGGCAGAATTGCAGGAAACCGATTTCAGGAGGTAGACTGGAATTGCATTGAAAGCATAGGAAAAGAGGCAGAACGTCCACAATGATGCACTTGGCCAAAAAGGGCGTATGCGTTTTTTCCTGAATATATTCAGGAAAAAATGCATACGCACTTTTTGGCCAACCAAGCAAGCTTGCAAAGGAAATCTGCACTACAATGAAGTCTCACTTCCCCCTGGTCAAAAGGGCCATCTGAAAAAAGTGTAAAATCCAGCAAGGCAGGACAGGCCATGGAGAACTGGGAGCCTTGTTATGCTGATGGGCGGGATGTAAATTGCCAACAGACACTCGGGAGAAGTGTATGGTGTTTCCTGAAACATCTAAAAAACAAAGCAACAGAGCCTAGGGCACTTCCACTTATGGTCCTATAGCTTAGGGAAATTAAAATCGAAAAGACACAGCCACCCCAAAGTTTGGGACGCCTCTGTTTACAAGAACCTCGTTTACAGTACAAGTTCAACATCGCAGAAAGTGAAAAATGGATAAAGAACATGTGGTACTTACGTACAATGCAGTATCACTCAGCAATGAAATCTATGTCATCAGGCCCGTAGCAGCATAATGAGTGGATTCAGGTACGATGATTCTAACTGAAATAAGTCACACAGAAAAAGAAACATCATAAGATATCAGTAATACACGGAATGTAAACTTGGCTACACAGGAACTGAATTACAGAACAGAACAGGGTCTCAAATTTAGAAAACCAACTTATGCTTGCTTAAGGGGAAAGGTGAGTTGTGGTGCTGCATAAAACCAGAGGTTGAAATGAGCACAGATAAAGTTCCTTAAGCCAAATATGGAATAGACAAGAGCTACTCCTTGCTCAACGAAATGGACTCAACACCGCATATTAAACGCCTAAGAATGTACCTGACTAGTAAGTATTTTAAAACCTATGGATTGCTATGTCTCCGAAAGAGAATCAAGCATGTGTACAGGGGTATAAACGCAGCAGTGATTGGATTGGAAAGGTTCGGTGAGCAAATGAAGACCCTTTGAAGTCATATTGCATGGTACCCATTCCACGGGTTTCAACTACCCAGGTTTAAGGTATTCTTCCTGCAGCTAAAACATGCATGTGGAACCTAGAGTATGATCAACCATGTGATCGGGAGACGTGTTCAAACATGTCTCAGTTTTCATACCCTGGTACTCGGGTCCAACATTCCAGACGCTTTACTAACACCCTCCTGACTTGGCGAGTCAGTCCCTTTAACCTCCTGTTGGGCACAGTTTGCAATTTCTGCGGAAGATGAACAGGAATAGCGAGAACCAATGAGAGACTAGCTGGAGGTGTCTGGACGGGCAAATTTAACTCTCATTTCCCACCAGGAAGAGGAAATAACCAAAGGCTCAGCGTGCCGTGCCGGAACAAGATTAGGGCCTGAAGCCATCCTGCGGTGTTGCGGCCAGGTCACAAGAAAGCGAGTTGAAGAAAGGAGCTCAGGGGCACTGTAATTCACAAACCTGCAGAGTTATAAATGACAGCTATCGTCCAAAAATATACTGAAGTAAGGCTGCCAAGAGGACTTGAAAGCGGGGCAGAATTGCAGGAAACCGATTTCAGGAGGTAGACTGGAATTGCATTGAAAGCATAGGAAAACAGGCGGAACGTCCACAATGATGCACTTGGCCAAAAAGGCCGTATGCGTTTTTTCCTGAATATATTCAGGAAAAAACGCATACGCCCTTTTTGGCCAACCAAGCAAGCTTGCAAAGGAAATCTGCACTACAATGAAGTCTCACTTCCCCCCGGTCAAAAGGGCCATCTGAAAAAAGTGTAAAATCCAGCAAGGCAGGACAGGCCATGGAGAACTGGGAGCCTTGTTATGCTGATGGGCGGGATGTAAATTGCCAACAGACACTCGGGAGAAGTGTATGGTGTTTCCTGAAACATCTAAAAAACAAAGCAACAGAGCCTAGGGCACTTCCACTTATGGTCCTATAGCTTAGGGAAATTAAAATCAAAAAGACACAGCCACCCCAAAGTTTGGGACGCCTCTGTTTACAAGAACCTCGTTTACAGTTCAAGTTCAACATGGCAGAAAGTGAAAAATGGATAAAGAAGTTGTGGTATTTACTTACAAAGCAATATCACTCAGCAATGAAATCTATGTCATCAGGCCCGTAGCAGCATAATGAGTTGATTCAGGTATGATAATTCTAACTGAAATAACTCACACAGAAAAAGAAACATCATAAGATATCAGTAATACACGGAATGTAAACTTGGCTACACAGGAACTGAATTACAGAACAGAACAGGGTCTCAAATTTAGAAAACCAACTTATGCTTGCTTAAGGGGAAAGGTGAGTTGGGGTGCTGCATAAAAGCAGAGATTGAAATGAGCACAGATAAAGTTCCTTAAGCCAAATATGTAATAGACAAGAGCTATTCCTTGCTCAACGAAATGGACTCAACACCGCATATTAAACGACTAAGAATGTACCTGACTAGTAAGTATCTTAAAACCTATGGATTGCTATGTCTCCGAAAGAGAATCAAGCATGTGTACAGGGGCATAAACGCAGCAGTGATAGGATTGGAGAGGTTCGGTGAGCAAATGAAGACCCTTTGAAGTCATATTGCATGTTACCCATTCCACGGGTTTCAACTACCCAGGTTTAAGGTATTCTTCCTTCAGCTAAAACATGCATGTGGAACCCAGAGTATGATCAACCATGTGATCGGGAGACGTGTTCAAATATGTCTCAGTTTTCCTCCCCTGGTACTTGGGTGGAACATTCCAGACGCTTTACTAACACTCTCCCGACTTGGAGAGTCAGTCCCTTTAACCTCCTGTTTGGCCCACTTTGCAATTTCTGCTGAAGATGAACAGGAATAGCGGGAAACATTGAGAGACTAGGTGGAGGTGTCTGGACGGGCAAATTTAACTCTCATTTCCCACCAGGAAGAGGAATTAACCAAAGGCTCAGCGTGCCGTGCCGGAACCAGATTAGGGCCTGAAGCCATCCTGCTGTGTTGCGCCCAGCTCACAAGAAAGCGAGTTGAAGAAAGGAGCTCAGGGGCACTGTAATTCACAAACCTGCAGAGTTATAAATGACAGCTTTCGTCCAAAAATATACTGAAGTAAGGCTGCCAAGAGGACTTGAAAGCGGGGCAGAATTGCAGGAAACCGATTTCAGGAGGTAGACTGGAATTGCATTGAAAGCATAGGAAAAGAGGCAGAACGTCCACAATGATGCACTTGGCCAAAAAGGGCGTATGCGTTTTTTCCTGAATATATTCAGGAAAAAACGCATACGCCCTTTTTGGCCAACCAAGCAAGCTTGCAAAGGAAATCTGCACTACAATGAAGTCTCACTTCCCCCCCGCTCAAAAGGGCCATCTGAAAAAAGTGTAAAATCCAGAAAGGCAGGACAGGCCATGGAGAACTGGGAGCCTTGTTATGCTGATGGGCGGGATGTAAATTGCTAACAGACACTCGGGAGAAGTGTATGGTGTTTCCTGAAACATCTAAAAAACAAAGCAACAGAGCCTAGGGCACTTCCACTTATGGTCCTATAGCTTAGGGAAATTAAAATCAAAAAGACACAGCCACCCCAAAGTTTGGGACGCCTCTGTTTACAAGAACCTCGTTTACAGTTCAAGTTCAACATGGCAGAAAGTGAAAAATGGATAAAGAAGTTGTGGTATTTACTTACAAAGCAATATCACTCAGCAATGAAATCTATGTCATCAGGCCCGTAGCAGCATAATGAGTTGATTCAGGTATGATAATTCTAACTGAAATAACTCACACAGAAAAAGAAACATCATAAGATATCAGTAATACACGGAATGTAAACTTGGCTACACAGGAACTGAATTACAGAACAGAACAGGGTCTCAAATTTAGAAAACCAACTTATGCTTGCTTAAGGGGAAAGGTGAGTTGGGGTGCTGCATAAAAGCAGAGATTGAAATGAGCACAGATAAAGTTCCTTAAGCCAAATATGTAATAGACAAGAGCTATTCCTTGCTCAACGAAATGGACTCAACACCGCATATTAAACGACTAAGAATGTACCTGACTAGTAAGTATCTTAAAACCTATGGATTGCTATGTCTCCGAAAGAGAATCAAGCATGTGTACAGGGGCATAAACGCAGCAGTGATAGGATTGGAGAGGTTCGGTGAGCAAATGAAGACCCTTTGAAGTCATATTGCATGTTACCCATTCCACGGGTTTCAACTACCCAGGTTTAAGGTATTCTTCCTTCAGCTAAAACATGCATGTGGAACCCAGAGTATGATCAACCATGTGATCGGGAGACGTGTTCAAATATGTCTCAGTTTTCCTCCCCTGGTACTTGGGTGGAACATTCCAGACGCTTTACTAACACTCTCCCGACTTGGAGAGTCAGTCCCTTTAACCTCCTGTTTGGCCCACTTTGCAATTTCTGCTGAAGATGAACAGGAATAGCGGGAAACATTGAGAGACTAGGTGGAGGTGTCTGGACGGGCAAATTTAACTCTCATTTCCCACCAGGAAGAGGAATTAACCAAAGGCTCAGCGTGCCGTGCCGGAACCAGATTAGGGCCTGAAGCCATCCTGCGGTGTTGCGCCCAGCTCACAAGAAAGCGAGTTGAAGAAAGGAGCTCAGGGGCACTGTAATTCACAAACCTGCAGAGTTATAAATGACAGCTTTCGTCCAAAAATATACTGAAGTAAGGCTGCCAAGAGGACTTGAAAGCGGGGCAGAATTGCAGGAAACCGATTTCAGGAGGTAGACTGGAATTGCATTGAAAGCATAGGAAAAGAGGCAGAACGTCCACAATGATGCACTTGGCCAAAAAGGGCGTATGCGTTTTTTCCTGAATATATTCAGGAAAAAACGCATACGCACTTTTTGGCCAACCAAGCAAGCTTGCAAAGGAAATCTGCACTACAATGAAGTCTCACTTCCCCCCGGTCAAAAGGGCCATCTGAAAAAAGTGTAAAATCCAGAAAGGCAGGACAGGCCATGGAGAACTGGGAGCCTTGTTATGCTGATGGGCGGGATGTAAATTGCCAACAGACACTCGGGAGAAGTGTATGGTGTTTCCTGAAACATCTAAAAAACAAAGCAACAGAGCCTAGGGCACTTCCACTTATGGTCCTATAGCTTAGGGAAATTAAAATCGAAAAGACACAGCCACCCCAAAGTTTGGGACGCCTCTGTATACAAGAACCTCGTTTACAGTACAAGTTCAACATCGCAGAAAGTGAAAAATGGATAAAGAACATGTGGTACTTACGTACAATGCAGTATCACTCAGCAATGAAATCTATGTCATCAGGCCCGTAGCAGCATAATGAGTGGATTCAGGTACGATGATTCTAACTGAAATAAGTCACACAGAAAAAGAAACATCATAAGATATCAGTAATACACGGAATGTAAACTTGGCTACACAGGAACTGAATTACAGAACAGAACAGGTTCTCAAATTTAGAAAACCAACTTATGCTTGCTTAAGGGGAAAGGTGAGTTGCGGTGCTGAATAAAACCAGAGGTTGAAATGAGCACAGATAAAGTTCCTTAAGCCAAATATGGAATAGACAAGAGCTACTCCTTGCTCAACGAAATGGACTCAACACCGCATATTAAACGCCTAAGAATGTACCTGACTAGTAAGTATTTTAAAACCTATGGATTGCTATGTCTCCGAAAGAGAATCAAGCATGTGTACAGGGGTATAAACGCAGCAGTGATTGGATTGGAAAGGTTCGGTGAGCAAATGAAGACCCTTTGAAGTCATATTGCATGGTACCCATTCCACGGGTTTCAACTACCCAGGTTTAAGGTATTCTTCCTTCAGCTAAAACATGCATGTGGAACCTAGAGTATGATCAACCATGTGATCGGGAGACGTGTTCAAACATGTCTCAGTTTTCATACCCTGGTACTCGGGTCCAACATTCCAGACGCTTTACTAACACCCTCCTGACTTGGCGAGTCAGTCCCTTTAACCTCCTGTTGGGCACAGTTTGCAATTTCTGCGGAAGATGAACAGGAATAGCGAGAACCAATGAGAGACTAGCTGGAGGTGTCTGGACGGGCAAATTTAACTCTCATTTCCCACCAGGAAGAGGAAATAACCAAAGGCTCAGCGTGCCGTGCCGGAACAAGATTAGGGCCTGAAGCCATCCTGCGGTGTTGCGGCCAGGTCACAAGAAAGCGAGTTGAAGAAAGGAGCTCAGGGGCACTGTAATTCACAAACCTGCAGAGTTATAAATGACAGCTATCGTCCAAAAATATACTGAAGTAAGGCTGCCAAGAGGACTTGAAAGCGGGGCAGAATTGCAGGAAACCGATTTCAGGAGGTAGACTGGAATTGCATTGAAAGCATAGGAAAACAGGCAGAACGTCCACAATGATGCACTTGGCCAAAAAGGGCGTATGCGTTTTTTCCTGAATATATTCAGGAAAAAACGCATACGCCCTTTTTGGCCAACCAAGCAAGCTTGCAAAGGAAATCTGCACTACAATGAAGTCTCACTTCCCCCCGGTCAAAAGGGCCATCTGAAAAAAGTGTAAAATCCAGCAAGGCAGGACAGGCCATGGAGAACTGGGAGCCTTGTTATGCTGATGGGCGGGATGTAAATTGCCAACAGACACTCGGGAGAAGTGTATGGTGTTTCCTGAAACATCTAAAAAGCAAAGCAACAGAGCCTAGGGCACTTCCACTTATGGTCCTATAGCTTAGGGAAATTAAAATCAAAAAGACACAGCCACCCCAAAGTTTGGGACGCCTCTGTTTACAAGAACCTCGTTTACAGTTCAAGTTCAACATGGCAGAAAGTGAAAAATGGATAAAGAAGTTGTGGTATTTACTTACAAAGCAATATCACTCAGCAATGAAATCTATGTCATCAGGCCCGTAGCAGCATAATGAGTTGATTCAGGTATGATAATTCTAACTGAAATAACTCACACAGAAAAAGAAACATCATAAGATATCAGTAATACACGGAATGTAAACTTGGCTACACAGGAACTGAATTACAGAACAGAACAGGGTCTCAAATTTAGAAAACCAACTTATGCTTGCTTAAGGGGAAAGGTGAGTTGGGGTGCTGCATAAAAGCAGAGATTGAAATGAGCACAGATAAAGTTCCTTAAGCCAAATATGTAATAGACAAGAGCTATTCCTTGCTCAACGAAATGGACTCAACACCGCATATTAAACGACTAAGAATGTACCTGACTAGTAAGTATCTTAAAACCTATGGATTGCTATGTCTCCGAAAGAGAATCAAGCATGTGTACAGGGGCATAAACGCAGCAGTGATAGGATTGGAGAGGTTCGGTGAGCAAATGAAGACCCTTTGAAGGCATATTGCATGGTACCCATTCCACGAGTCTCAACTCTCCAGGTTTAAGGTATTCTACCTTCAGCTAAAACATGCATGTGGAACCCAGAGTATGATGAACCATGTGATCGGGAGACGTGTTCAAATATGTCTCAGTTTTCGTACCCTGGTACTCGGGTGCAACATTCCAGATGCTTTACTAACACTCTCCCGACTTGGAGAGTCAGTCCCTTTAACCTCCTGTTTGGCCCAGTTTGCAATTTCTGCGGAAGATGAACAGGAATAGCGAGAACCAATGAGAGACTAGCTGGAGGTGTCTGGACGGGCAAATTTAACTCTCATTTCCCACCAGGAAGAGGAATTAACCAAAGGCTCAGCGTGCCGTGCTGGAACCAGATTATGGCCTGAAGCCATCCTGCGGTGTTGCGGCCAGGTCACAAGAAAGCGAGTTGAAGAAAGGAGCTCAGGGGCACTGTAATTCACAAACCTGCAGAGTTATAAATGACAGCTATCGTCCAAAAATATACTGAAGTAAGGCTGCCAAGAGGACTTGAAAGCGGGGCAGAATTGCAGGAAACCGATTTCAGGAGGCAGACTGGAATTGCATTGAAAGCATAGGAAAACAGGCAGAACGTCCACAATGATGCACTTGGCCAAAAAGGGCGTATGCGTTTTTTCCTGAATATATTCAGGAAAAAACGCATACGCCCTTTTTGGCCAACCAAGCAAACTTGCAAAGGAAATCTGCACTACAATGAAGTCTCACTTCCCCCCGGTCAAAAGGGCCATCTGAAAAAAGTGTAAAATCCAGAAAGGCAGGACAGGCCATGGAGAACTGGGAGCATTGTTATGCTGATGGGCGGGATGTAAATTGCCAACAGACACTCGGGAGAAGTGTATGGTGTTTCCTGAAACATCTAAAAAACAAAGCAACAGAGCCTAGGGCACTTCCACTTATGGTCCTATAGCTTAGGGAAATTAAAATCAAAAAGACACAGCCACCCCAAAGTTTGGGACGCCTCTGTTTACAAGAACCTCGTTTACAGTACAAGTTCAATATCACAGAAAGTGAAAAATGGATAAAGAACTTGTGGTACTTACGTACAATGCAGTATCACTCAGCAATGAAATCTATGTCATAAGGTCTGTAGCAGCATAATGAGTGGATTCAGGTACGATGATTCTAACTGAAATAAGTCACACAGAAAAAGAAACATCATAAGATATCACTAATACATGGAATGTAAACTTGGCTACACAGGATCTGAATTCCAAAACAGAACAGGGTCTCAAATTTAGAAAACCAACTTATGCTTGCTTAAGGGGAAAGGTGAGTTGGGGTGCTGCATAAAACCAGAGATTGAAATGAGCACAGATAAAGTTCCTTAAGCCAAATATGGAATAGACAAGAGCTACTCCTTGCTCAACGAAATGAACTCAACACCGCATATTAAACGCCTAAGAATGTACCTGACTAGTAAGTATCTTAAATCCTATGGATTGCTATGTCTCCGAAAGAGAATCAAGCATGTGTACAGGGGCATAAACGCAGCAGTGATAGGATTGGAGAGGTTCGGTGAGCAAATGAAGACCCTTTGAAGTCATATTGCATGGTACCCATTGCACGGGTCTCAACTACCCAGTTTTAAGGTATTCTTCCTTCAGCTAAAACATGCATGTGGAACCTAGAGTATGATCAACCATGTGATCGGGAGACGTGTTCAAATATGTCTCAGTTTTCGTACCCTGGTACTCGGGTGCAACATTCCAGATGCTTTACTAACACTCTCCCGACTTGGAGAGTCAGTCCCTTTAACCTCCTGTTTGGCCCAGTTTGCAATTACTGCGGAAGATGAACAGGAATAGCGAGAACCAATGAGAGACTAGCTGGAGGTGTCTGGAAGGGCAAATTTAACTCTCATTTCCCACCAGGAAGAGGAAATAACCAAAGGCTCAGCGTGCCGTGCCGGAACAAGATTAGGGCCTGAAGCCATCCTGCGGTGTTGCGGCCAGCTCACAAGAAAGCGAGTTGAAGAAAGGAGCTCAGGGGCACTGTAATTCACAAACCTGCAGAGTTATAAATGAGCCCTATCGTCCAAAAATATACTGAAGTAAGGCTGCCAAGAGGACTTGAAAACGGGGCAGAATTGCAGGAAACCGATTTCAGGAGGTAGACTGGAATTGCATTGAAAGCATAGGAAAAGAGGCAGAACGTCCACAATGATGCCCTTGGCCAAAAAGGGCGTATGCGTTTTTTCCTGAATATATTCAGGAAAAAACGCATACGCACTTTTTGGCCAACCAAGCAACTTGCAAAGGAAATCTGCACTACAATGAAGTCTCACTTCCCCCCGGTCAAAAGGGCCATCTGAAAAAAGTGTAAAATCCAGAAAGGCAGGACAGGCCATGGAGAACTGGGAGCCTTGTTATGCTGATGGGCGGGATTTAAATTGCCAACAGACACTGGGGAGAAGTGTATGGTGTTTCCTGAAATATCTAAAAAACAAAGCAACAGAGCCTAGGGCACTTCCACTTATGGTCCTATAGCTTAGGGAAATTAAAATCAAAAAGACACAGCCACCCCAAAGTTTGGGACGCCTCTTTTTACAAGAACCTCGTTTACCGTACAAGTTCAATATCACAGAAATTGAAAAATGGATAAAGAACTTGTGGTAATTACGTACAATGCAGTATCACTCAGCAATGAAATCTATGTCATCAGGCCCGTAGCAGCATAATGAGTGGATTCAGGTACGATGATTCTAACTGAAATAAGTCACACAGAAAAAGAAACATCATAAGATATCACTAATACACGGAATGTAAACTTGGCTACACAGGAATTGAATTCCAAAACAGAACAGGGTCTCAAATTTAGAAAACCAACTTATTCTTGCTTAAGGGGAAAGGTGAGTTGGGGTGCCGCATAAAACCAGAGATTGAAATGAACACAGATAAAGTTCCTTAAGCCAAATATGGAATAGACAAGAGCTACTCCTTGCTCAATGAAATGGACTCAACACCGCATATTAAACGCCTAAGAATGTACCTGACTAGTAAGTATCTTAAAACCTATGGATTGCTATGTCTCCAAAAGAGAATCAAGCGTGTGTACAGGGGCATAAACGCAGCAGTGATAGGATTGGAGAGGTTCGGTGAGCAAATGAAGACCCTTTGAAGTCTTATTGCATGGTACCCATTCCACGGGCCTCAACTCTCCAGGTTTAAGGTATTCTTCCTTCAGCTAAAACATGCATGTGGAACCCAGAGTATGATCAACCATGTGAACGGGAGACGTGTTCAAATATGTCTCAGTTTTCGTACCCTGGTACTCGGGTGCAACATTCCAGACGCTATACTAACACTCTCCCGACTTGGAGAGTCAGTCCCTTTAACCTCCTGTTTGGCTCAGTTTGCAAATTCTGCAGAAGATGAACAGGAATGGCGAGAACCAATGAGAGACTAGCTGGAGGTGTCTGGACGGGCAAATTTAACTCTCATTTCCCACCAGGAAGAGGAATTAAACAAAGGCTCAGCGTGCCGTGCCGGAACCAGATTAGGGCCTGAAGCCATCCTGCGGTGTTGCGGCCAGCTCAAAAGAAAGCGAGTTGAAGAAAGGAGCTGAGGGGCACTGTAATTCACAAACCTGCAGAGTTATAAATGACAGCTATCATCCAAAAATATACTGAAGTAAGGCTGCCAAGAGGACTTGAAAACGGGGCAGAATTGCAGGAAACCGATTTCAGGAGGTAGACTGGAATTGCATTGAAAGCATAGGAAAAGAGGCAGAACGTCCACAATGATGCACTTGTCCAAAAAGGGCGTATGCGTTTTTTCCTGAATATATTCAGGAAAAAACGCATACGCCCTTTTTGGCCAACCAAGCAAGCTTGGAAAGGAAATCTGCACTACAATGAAGTCTCACTTCCCCCCGGTCAAAAGGGCCATCTGAAAAAAGTGTAAAATCCAGAAAGGCAGGACAGGCCATGGAGAACTGGGAGCCTTGTTATGCTGATGGGCGGGATGTAAATTGCCAACAGACACTCGGGAGAAGTGTATGGTGTTTCCTGAAACATCTAAAAAACAAAGCAACAGAGCCTAGGATACTTCCACTTATGGTCCTATAGCTTAGGGAAATTAAAATCAAAAAGACACAGCCACCACAAAGTTTGGGACGCCTCTGTTTACAAGAACCTCGTTTACGGTACAAGTTCAATATCACAGAAAGTGAAAAATGGATAAAGAACTTGTGGGACTTACGTACAATGCAGTATCACTCAGCAATGAAATCTATGTCATCAGGCCCGTAGCAGCATAATGAGTGGATTCAGGTACGATGATTCTAACTGAAATAAGTCACACAGAAAAAGAAACATCATAAGATATCACTAATACACGGAATGTAAACTTGGCTACACAGGAACTGAATTACACAACAGAACAGGGTCTCAAATTTAGAAAACCAACTTATGCTTGCTTAAGGGGAAAGGTGAGTTGGGGTGCTGCATAAAAGCAGAGATTGAAATGAGCACAGATAAAGTTCCTTAAGCCAAATATGGAATAGACAAGAGCTACTCCTTGCTCAACGAAATGGACTCAACACCCCATATTAAACGCGTAAGAATGTACCTGACTAGTAAGTATCTTAAAACCTATGGATTGCTATGTCTCCAAAAGAGAATCAAGCATGTGTACAGGGGCATAAACGCAGCAGTGATAGGATTGGAGAGGTTCGGTGAGCAAATGAAGACCCTTTGAAGTCATACTGCATGGTACCCATTACACGGGTCTCAACTCTCCAGGTTTAAGGTATTCTTCCTTCAGCTAAAACATGCATGTGGAACCCAGAGTATGATCAACCGTGTGAATGGGAGACGTGTTCAAATATGTCTCAGTTTTCGTACCCTGGTACTCGGGTGCAACATTCCAGATGCTTTACTAACACTCTCCCCACTTGGAGAGTCAGCGCCTTTAACCTCCTGATTGGCCCACTTTGCAATTTCTGCGGAAGATGAACAGGAATAGGGAGAACCAATGAGAGACTAACTGGAGGTGTCTGGACGGGCAAATTTAACTCTCATTTCCCACCAGGAAGAAGAAATAACCAAAGGCTTAGCGTGCCGTGCCGGAACCAGATTAGGGCCTGAAGCCATCCTGCGGTGTTTCGGCCAGGTCACAAGAAAGCGATTTGAAGAAAGGAGCTCAGGGGCACTGTAATTCACAAACCTGCACAGTTATAAATGACAGCTATCGTCCAAAAGTATACTGAAGTAAGGCTGCCAAGAGGACTTGAAAGCGGGGCAGAATTGTAGGAAACCGATTTCAGGAGGTAGACTGGAATTGCATTGAAAGCATAGGAAAAGAGGCAGAACGTCCACAATGATGCACTTGGCCAAAAAGGGCGTATGCGTTTTTTCCTGAATATATTCAGGAAAAAACGCATACGCCCTTTTTGGCCAACCAAGCAAGCTTGCAAAGGAAATCTGCACTACAATGAAGTCTCACTTCGCCCCGGTCAAAAGGGCCATCTGAAAAAAGTGTAAAATCCAGAAAGGCAGGACAGGCCATGGAGAACTGGGAGCCTTGTTATGCTGATGGGCGGGATGTAAATTGCCAACAGACACTCGGGAGAAGTGTATGGTGTTTCCTGAAACATCTAAAAAACAAAGCAACAGAGCCTAGGGCACTTCCACTTATGGTCCTACAGCTTAGGGAAATTAAAATCAAAAAGACACAGCCACCCCAAAGTTTGGGACGCCACTGTTTACAAGAACCTCGTTTACAGTACAAGTTCAACATCGCAGAAAGTGAAAAATGGATAAAGAAGTTGTGGTATTTACTTACAAAGCAATATCACTCAGCAATGAAATCTATGTCATCAGGCCCTTAGCAGCACAATGAGTGGATTCAGGTATGATGATTCTAACTGAAATAAGTCACACAGAAAAAGAAACATCATAAGATATCACTAATACACGGAATGTAAACTTGGCTACACAGGAACTGAATTCCAAAACAGAACAGGGTCTCAAATTTAGAAAAACCACTTATGCTTGCTTAAGGGGAAAGGTGAGTTGGGGTGCTGCATAAAACCAGAGATTGAAATGAGCACAGATAAAGTTCCTTAAGCCAAATATGGAATAGACAAGAGCTACTCCTTGCTCAACGAAATGGACTCAACACCCCTTATTAAACGCCTAAGAATGTACCTGACTAGTAAGTATCTTAAAACCTATGGATTGCTATGTCTCCAAAAGAGAATCAAGCGTGTGTACAGGGGCATAAACGCAGCAGTGATAGGATTGGAGAGGTTCGGTTAGCAAATGAAGACCCTTTGAAGTCATATTGCATGGTACCCATTCCACAGGTTTCAACTACCCAGGTTTAAGGTATTCTTCCTTCAGCTAAAACATGCATGTGGAACCTAGAGTATGATCAACCATGTGATCGGGAGACGTGTTCAAATATGTCTCAGTTTTCGTACCCTGGTACTCGGATGCAACATTCCAGACGCTTTACTAACACTCTCCCGACTTGGAGAGTTAGTCCCTTTAACCTCCTGTTTGGCCCAGTTTGCAATTTCTGCGGAAGATGAACAGGAATAGAGAGAACCAATGAGAGACTAGCTGGAGGTGTCTGGACGGGCAAATTTAACTCTCATTTCCCACCAGGAAGAGGAATTAAACAAAGGCTCAGCGTGCCGTGCCGGAACCAGATTAGGGCCTGAAGCCATCCTGCGGTGTTGCGGCCAGCTCAAAAGAAAGCGAGTTGAAGAAAGGAGCTGAGGGGCACTGTAATTCACAAACCTGCAGAGTTATAAATGACAGCTATCATCCAAAAATATACTGAAGTAAGGCTGCCAAGAGGACTTGAAAACGGGGCAGAATTGCAGGAAACCGATTTCAGGAGGTAGACTGGAATTGCATTGAAAGCATAGGAAAAGAGGCAGAACGTCCACAATGATGCACTTGTCCAAAAAGGGCGTATGCGTTTTTTCCTGAATATATTCAGGAAAAAACGCATACGCCCTTTTTGGTCAACCAAGCAAGCTTGGAAAGGAAATCTGCACTACAATGAAGTCTCACTTCCCCCCGGTCAAAAGGGCCATCTGAAAAAAGTGTAAAATCCAGAAAGGCAGGACAGGCCATGGAGAACTGGGAGCCTTGTTATGCTGATGGGCGGGATGTAAATTGCCAACAGACACTCGGGAGAAGTGTATGGTGTTTCCTGAAACATCTAAAAAACAAAGCAACAGAGCCTAGGATACTTCCACTTATGGTCCTATAGCTTAGGGAAATTAAAATCAAAAAGACACAGCCACCACAAAGTTTGGGACGCCTCTGTTTACAAGAACCTCGTTTACGGTACAAGTTCAATATCACAGAAAGTGAAAAATGGATAAAGAACTTGTGGTACTTACGTACAATGCAGTATCACTCAGCAATGAAATCTATGTCATCAGGCCCGTAGCAGCATAATGAGTGGATTCAGGTACGATGATTCTAACTGAAATAAGTCACACAGAAAAAGAAACATCATAAGATATCACTAATACACGGAATGTAAACTTGGCTACACAGGAACTGAATTCCAAAACAGAACAGGGTCTCAAATTAAGAAAACCAACTTATGCTTGCTTAAGGGTAAAGGTGAGTTGGGGTGCTGCATAAAACCAGAGATTGAAATGAGCACAGATAAAGTTCCTTAAGCCAAATATGGAATAGACAAGAGCTACTCCTTGCTCAACGAAATGGACTCAACACCCCATATTAAACGCGTAAGAATGTACCTGACTAGTAAGTATCTTAAAACCTATGGATTGCTATGTCTCCAAAAGAGAATCAAGCATGTGTACAGGGGCATAAACATAGCAGTGATAGGATTGGAGAGGTTCGGTGAGCAAATGAAGACCCTTTGAAGTCATACTGCATGGTACCCATTACACGGGTCTCAACTCTCCAGGTTTAAGGTATTCTTCCTTCAGCTAAAACATGCATGTGGAACCCAGAGTATGATCAACCGTGTGAATGGGAGACGTGTTCAAATATGTCTCAGTTTTCGTACCCTGGTACTCGGGTGCAACATTCCAGATGCTTTACTAACACTCTCCCCACTTGGAGAGTCAGCGCCTTTAACCTCCTGTTTGGCCCAGTTTGCAATTTCTGCGGAAGATGAACAGGAATAGGGAGAACCAATGAGAGACTAACTGGAGGTGTCTGGACGGGCAAATTTAACTCTCATTTCCCACCAGGAAGAAGAAATAACCAAAGGCTTAGCGTGCCGTGCCGGAACCAGATTAGGGCCTGAAGCCATCCTGCGGTGTTTCGGCCAGGTCACAAGAAAGCGATTTGAAGAAAGGAGCTCAGGGGCACTGTAATTCACAAACCTGCACAGTTATAAATGACAGCTATCGTCCAAAAGTATACTGAAGTAAGGCTGCCAAGAGGACTTGAAAGCGGGGCAGAATTGTAGGAAACCGATTTCAGGAGGTAGACTGGAATTGCATTGAAAGCATAGGAAAAGAGGCAGAACGTCCACAATGATGCACTTGGCCAAAAAGGGCGTATGCGTTTTTTCCTGAATATATTCAGGAAAAAACGCATACGCCCTTTTTGGCCAACCAAGCAAGCTTGCAAAGGAAATCTGCACTACAATGAAGTCTCACTTCGCCCCGGTCAAAAGGGCCATCTGAAAAAAGTGTAAAATCCAGAAAGGCAGGACAGGCCATGGAGAACTGGGAGCCTTGTTATGCTGATGGGCGGAATGTAAATTGCCAACAGACACTCGGGAGAAGTGTATGTTGTTTCCTGAAACATCTAAGAAACAAAGCAACAGAGCCTAGGGCACTTCCACTTATGGTCCTATAGCTTAGGGAAATTAAAATCAAAAAGACACAGCCACCCCAAAGTTTGGGACGCCTCTGTTTACAAGAACCTCGTTTACAGTACAAGTTCAACATCACAGAAAGTGAAAAATGGATAAAGAAATTGTGGTATTTACTTACAAAGCAATATCACTCAGCAATGAAATCTATGTCATCAGGCCCTTAGCAGCACAATAAGTGGATTCAGGTATGATGATTCTAACTGAAATAAATCACACAGAAAAAGAAACATCATAAGGTATCAGTAATACACGGAATGTAAACTTGGTTACACAGGAACTGAATTCCAAAACAGAACAGGGTCTCAAATTAAGAAAACCAACTTATGCTTGCTTAAGGGGAAAGGTGAGTTGGGGTGCTGCATAAAACCAGAGATTGAAATGAGCACAGATAAAGTTCCTTAAGCCAAATATGGAATAGACAAGAGCTACTCCTTGCTCAACGAAATGGTCTCAACACCGCATATTAAACGCCTAAGAATGTACCAGACTAGTAAGTATCTTAAAACCTATGGATTGCTATGTCTCTGAAAGAGAATCAAGCATGTGTACAGGGGTATGAACGCAGCAGTGATAGGATTGATGAGGTTCGGTGAGCAAATGAAGACCCTTTGAAATCATATTGCATGGTACCCATTCCACGGGTTTCAACTACCCAGGTTTAAGGTATTCTTCCTTCAGCTAAAACATGCATGTGGAACCTAGAGAATGATCAACCATGTGACCGGGAGACGTGTTCAAATATGTCTCAGTTTTCGTACCCTGGTACTCGGGTGCAACATTCCAGACGCTTTACTAACACTCTCCCGACTTGGAGAGTCAGTCCCTTTAACCTCCTCTTTGGCCCAGTTTGCAATTTCTGCGGAAGATGAACAGGAATAGCGAGAACAAATGAGAGACTAGCTGGAGGTGTCTGGACGGGCAAATTTAACTCTCATTTCCCACCAGGAAGAGGAATTAACCAAAGGCTCAGCGTGCCGTGCCCGAACCAGATTAGGGCCTGAAGCCATCCTGCGGTGTTGCGGCCAGGTCACAAGAAAGCGAGTTGAAGAAAGGAGCTCAGGGGCACTGTAATTCACAAACCTGCAGAGTTATAAATGACAGCTATCGTCCAAAAATATACTGAAGTAAGGCTGCCAAGAGGACTTGAAAGCGGGGCAGAATTGCAGGAAACCGATTTCAGGAGGTAGACTGGAATTGCATTGAAAGCATAGGAAAAGAGGCAGAACGTCCACAATGATGCACTTGGCCAAAAAGGGCGTATGCGTTTTTTCCTGAATATATTCAGGAAAAAACGCATACGCCCTTTTTGGCCAACCAAGCAAACTTGCAAAGGAAATCTGCACTACAATGAAGTCTCACTTCCCCCCGGTCAAAAGGGCCATCTGAAAAAAGTGTAAAATCCAGAAAGGCAGGACAGGCCATGGAGAACTGGGAGCCTTGTTATGCTGATGGGCGGGATGTAAATTGCCAACAGCCACTCAGGAGAAGTGTATGGTGTTTCCTGAAACATCTAAAAAACAAAGCAACAGAGCCTAGGGCACTTCCACTTATGGTCCTATAGCTTAGGGAAATTAAAATCAAAAAGACACAGCCACCCCAAAGTTTGGGACGCCTCTGTTTACAAGAACCTCGTTTACCGTACAAGTTCAATATCACAGAAAGTGAAAAATGGATAAAAAACTTGTGGTACTTACGTACAATGCAGTATCACTCAGCAATGAAATCTATGTCATCTGGCCCGTAGCAGCATAATGAGTGGATTCAGGTACGATGATTCAAACTGAAATAAGTCACACAGAAAAAGAAACATCATAAGATATCACTAATACACGGAATGTAAACTTGGCTACACAGGAACTGAATTCCAAAACAGAACAGGGTCTCAAATTTAGAAAACCAACTTATGCTTGCTTAAGGGGAAAGGTGAGTTGGAGTGCTGCATAAAACCAGAGATTGAAATGAGCACAGATAAAGTTCCTTAAGCCAAATATGGAATAGACAAGAGCTACTCCTTGCTCAACGAAATGGACTCAACACCCCATATTAAACGCCTAAGAATGTACCTGACTAGTAAGTATCTTAAAACCTATGGATTGCTATGTCTCCAAAAGAGAATCAAGCGTGTGTACAGGGGCATAAACGCAGCAGTGATAGGATTGGAGAGGTTCGGTGAGCAAATGAAGACCCTTTGAAGTCATATTGCATGGTACCCATTCCACGGGCCTCAACTCTCCAGGTTTAAGGTATTCTTCCTTCAGCTAAAACATGCATGTGGAACCCAGAGTATGATCAACCGTGTGAACGGGAGACGTGTTCAAATATGTCTCAGTTTTCATCCCCTGGTACTCGGGTGCAACATTCCAGACGCTTTACTAACACTCTCCCCACTTGGACAGTCAGCGCCTTTAACCTCCCGTTCGGCCCAGTTTGCAATTTCTACGGAAGATGAACAGGAATAGGGAGAACCAATGAGAGACTAGCTGGAGGTGTCTGGACGGGCAAATTTAACTCTCATTTCCCACCAGGAAGAGGAAATAACCAAAGGCTCAGCATGCCGTGCCGGAACCAGATTAGGGCCTGAAGCCATCCTGCGGTGTTGCGGCCAGCTCACAAGAAAACGAGTTGAAGAAAGGAGCTCAGGGGCACTGTAATTCACAAACCTGCAGAGTTATAAATGACAGCTATCGTCCAAAAATATACTGAAGTAAGGCTGCCAAGAGGACTTGAAAGCGGGGCAGAATTGCAGGAAACCGATTTCAGGAGGTAGACTGGAATTGCATTGAAAGCATAGGAAAAGAGGCAGAACGTCCACAATGATGCACTTGGCCAAAAAGGGCGTATGCGTTTTTTCCTGAGTATATTCAGGAAAAAACGCATACGCCCTTTTTGGCCAACCAAGCAAGCTTGCAAAGGAAATCTGCACTACAATGAAGTCTCACTTCGACCTGGTCAAAAGGGCCATTTGAAAAAAGTGTAAAATCCAGAAAGGCAGGACAGGCCATGGAGAACTGGGAGCCTTGTTATGCTGATGGGCGGGATGTAAATTGCCAACAGACACTCGGGAGAAGTGTATGGTGTTTCCTGAAACATCTAAAAAGCAAAGCAACAGAGCCTAGGGCACTTCCACTTATGGTCCTATAGCTTAGGGAAATTAAAATCAAAAAGACACAGCCACCCCAAAGTTTGGGACGCCTCTGTTTACAAGAACGTCGTTTACAGTACAAGTTCAACATCGCAGAAAGTGAAAAATGGATAAAGCAGTTGTGGTATTTACTTACAAAGCAATATCACTCAGCAATGAAATCTATGTCATCAGGCCCTTAGCAGCACAATGAGTGGATTCAGGTATGATGATTCTAACTGAAATAAGTCACACAGAAAAAGAAACATCATAAGATATCAGTAATACACGGAATGTAAACTTGGCTACACAGGAACTGAATTACAGAACAGAACAGGGTCTCAAATTTAGAAAACCAACTTATGCTTGCTTAAGGGGAAAGGTGAGTTGGGGTGCTGCATAAAACCAGAGATTGAAATGAGCACAGATAAAGTTCCTTAAGCCAAATATGGAATAGACAAGAGCTACTCCTTCCTCAACGAAATGGACTCAACACCCCATATTAAACGCCTAAGAATGTACCTGACTAGTAAGTATCTTAAAACCTATGGATTGCTATGTCTCCAAAAGAGAATCAAGCATGTGTACAGGGGCATAAACGCAGCAGTGATAGGATTGGAGAGGTTCAGTGAGCAAATGAAGACCCTTTGAAGTCATATTGCATGGTACCCATTCCACGGGTTTCAACTACCCAGGTTTAAGGTATTCTTCCTTCAGCTAAAAGATGCATGTGGAACCTAGAGTATGATCAACCATGTGATCAGAAGACTTGTTCAAATATGTCTCAGTTTTCGTACCCTGGTACTCGGGTGCAACATTCCAGACGCTATACTAACACTCTCCCGACTTGGAGAGACAGTCCCTTTAACCTCCTGTTTGGCTCAGTTTGCAAATTCTGCAGAAGATGAACAGGAATGGCGAGAACCAATGAGAGACTAGCTGGAGGTGTCTGGACGGGCAAATTTAACTCTCATTTCCCACCAGGAAGAGGAATTAAACAAAGGCTCAGCGTGCCGTGCCGGAACTAGATTAGGGCCCAAAGCCATCCTGCGGTGTTGCGGCCAGCTCACAATAAAGCGATTTGAAGAAAGGAGCTCAGGGGCACTGTAATTCACAAACCTGCACAGTTATAAATGACAGCTATCGTCCAAAAGTATACTGAAGTAAGGCTGCCAAGAGGACTTGAAAGCGGGGCAGAATTGTAGGAAACCGATTTCAGGAGGTAGACTGGAATTGCATTGAAAGCATAGGAAAAGAGGCAGAACGTCCACAATGATGCACTTGGCCAAAAAGGGCGTATGCGTTTTTTCCTGAATATATTCAGGAAAAAACGCATACGCCCTTTTTGGCCAACCAAGCAAGCTTGCAAAGGAAATCTGCACTACAATGAAGTCTCACTTCCCCCCGGTCAAAAGGGCCATCTGAAAAAAGTGTAAAATCCAGCAAGGCAGGACAGGCCATGGAGAACTGGGAGCCTTGTTATGCTGATGGGCGGGATGTAAATTGCCAACAGACACTCCGGAGAAGTGTATGTTGTTTCCTGAAACATCTAAGAAACAAAGCAACATAGCCTAGGGCACTTCCACTTATGGTCCTATAGCTTAGGGAAATTAAAATCAAAAAGACACAGCCACCCCAAAGTTTGGGACGCCTCTGTTTACAAGAACCTCGTTTACAGTACAAGTTCAACATCACAGAAAGTGAAAAATGGATAAAGAAATTGTGGTATTTACTTACAAAGCAATATCACTCAGCAATGAAATCTATGTCATCAGGCCCTTAGCAGCACAATAAGTGGATTCCGGTATGATGATTCTAACTGAAATAAATCACACAGAAAAAGAAACATCATAAGGTATCAGTAATACACGGAATGTAAACTTGGCTACACAGGAACTGAATTCCAAAACAGAACAGGGTCTCAAATTAAGAAAACCAACTTATGCTTGCTTAAGGGGAAAGGTGAGTTGGGGTGCTGCATAAAACCAGAGATTGAAATGAGCACAGATAAAGTTCCTTAAGCCAAATATGGAATAGACAAGAGCTACTCCTTGCTCAACGAAATGGTCTCAACACCGCATATTAAACGCCTAAGAATGTACCAGACTAGTAAGTATCTTAAAACCTATGGATTGCTATGTCTCTGAAAGAGAATCAAGCATGTGTACAGGGGTATAAACGCAGCAGTGATAGGATTGATGAGGTTCGGTGAGCAAATGAAGACCCTTTGAAATCATATTGCATGGTACCCATTCCACGGGTTTCAACTACCCAGGTTTAAGGTATTCTTCCTTCAGCTAAAACATGCATGTGGAACCTAGAGTATGATCAACCATGTGACCGGGAGACGTGTTCAAATATGTCTCAGTTTTCGTACCCTGGTACTCGGGTGCAACATTCCAGACGCTTTACTAACACTCTCCCGACTTGGAGAGTCAGTCCCTTTAACCTCCTCTTTGGCCCAGTTTGCAATTTCTGCGGAAGATGAACAGGAATAGCGAGAACAAATGAGAGACTAGCTGGAGGTGTCTGGACGGGCAAATTTAACTCTCATTTCCCACCAGGAAGAGGAATTAACCAAAGGCTCAGCGTGCCGTGCCCGAACCAGATTAGGGCCTGAAGCCATCCTGCGGTGTTGCGGCCAGGTCACAAGAAAGCGAGTTGAAGAAAGGAGCTCAGGGGCACTGTAATTCACAAACCTGCAGAGTTATAAATGACAGCTATCGTCCAAAAATATACTGAAGTAAGGCTGCCAAGAGGACTTGAAAGCGGGGCAGAATTGCAGGAAACCAATTTCAGGAGGTAGACTGGAATTGCATTGAAAGCATAGGAAAAGAGGCAGAACGTCCACAATGATGCACTTGGCCAAAAAGAGCATATGCGTTTTTTCCTGAATATATTCAGGAAAAAACGCATACGCCCTTTTTGGCCAACCAAGCAAACTTGCAAAGGAAATCTGCACTACAATGAAGTCTCACTTCCCCCCGGTCAAAAGGGCCATCTGAAAAAAGTGTAAAATCCAGAAAGGCAGGACAGGCCATGGAGAACTGGGAGCCTTGTTATGCTGATGGGCGGGATGTAAATTGCCAACAGCCACTCAGGAGAAGTGTATGGTGTTTCCTGAAACATCTAAAAAACAAAGCAACAGAGCCTAGGGCACTTCCACTTATGGTCCTATAGCTTAGGGAAATTAAAATCAAAAAGACACAGCCACCCCAAAGTTTGGGACGCCTCTGTTTACAAGAACCTCGTTTACCGTACAAGTTCAATATCACAGAAAGTGAAAAATGGATAAAAAACTTGTGGTACTTACGTACAATGCAGTATCACTCAGCAATGAAATCTATGTCATCTGGCCCGTAGCAGCATAATGAGTGGATTCAGGTACGATGATTCAAACTGAAATAAGTCACACAGAAAAAGAAACATCATAAGATATCACTAATACACGGAATGTAAACTTGGCTACACAGGAACTGAATTCCAAAACAGAACAGGGTCTCAAATTTAGAAAACCAACTTATGCTTGCTTAAGGGGAAAGGTGAGTTGGGGTGCTGCATAAAACCAGATATTGAAATGAGCACAGATAAAGTTCCTTAAGCCAAATATGGAATAGACAAGAGCTACTCCTTGCTCAACGAAATGGACTCAACACCCCATATTAAACGCCTAAGAATGTACCTGACTAGTAAGTATCTTAAAACCTATGGATTGCTATGTCTCCAAAAGAGAATCAAGCGTGTGTACAGGGGCATAAACGCAGCAGTGATAGGATTGGAGAGGTTCGGTGAGCAAATGAAGACCCTTTGAAGTCATATTGCATGGTACCCATTCCACGGGCCTCAACTCTCCAGGTTTAAGGTATTCTTCCTTCAGCTAAAACATGCATGTGGAACCCAGAGTATGATCAACCGTGTGAATGGGAGACGTGTTCAAATATGTCTCAGTTTTCATCCCCTCGTACTCGGGTGCAACATTCCAGACGCTTTACTAACACTCTCCCCACTTGGAGAGTCAGCGCCTTTAAACTCCCGTTTGGCCCAGTTTGCAATTTCTGCGGAAGATGAACAGGAATAGCGAGAACCAATGAGAGACTAGCTGGAGGTGTCTGGACGGGCAAATTTAACTCTCATTTCCCACCAGGAAGAGGAAATAACCAAAGGCTCAGCGTGCCGTGCCGGAACCAGATTAGGGCCTGAAGCCATCCTGCGGTGTTGCGGCCAGCTCACAAGAAAACGAGTTGAAGAAAGGAGCTCAGGGGCACTGTAATTCACAAACCTGCAGAGTTATAAATGACAGCTATCGTCCAAAAATATACTGAAGTAAGGCTGCCAAGAGGACTTGAAAGCGGGGCAGAATTGCAGGAAACCGATTTCAGGAGGTAGACTGGAATTGCATTGAAAGCATAGGAAAAGAGGCAGAACGTCCACAATGATGCACTTGGCCAAAAAGGGCGTATGCGTTTTTTCCTGAGTATATTCAGGAAAAAACGCATACGCCCTTTTTGGCCAACCAAGCAAGCTTGCAAAGGAAATCTGCACTACAATGAAGTCTCACTTCGACCTGGTCAAAAGGGCCATCTGAAAAAAGTGTAAAATCCAGAAAGGCAGGACAGGCCATGGAGAACTGGGAGCCTTGTTATGCTGATGGGCGGGATGTAAATTGCCAACAGACACTCGGGAGAAGTGTATGGTGTTTCCTGAAACATCTAAAAAACAAAGCAACAGAGCCTAGGGCACTTCCACTTATGGTCCTATAGCTTAGGGAAATTAAAATCAAAAAGACACAGCCACCCCAAAGTTTGGGACGCCTCTGTTTACAAGAACCTCGTTTACAGTACAAGTTCACAATCACAGAAAGTGAAAAATGGATAAAGAAGTTGTGGTATTTACTTACAAAGCAATATCACTCAGCAATGAAATCTATGTCATCAGGCCCTTAACAGCACAATGAGTGGATTCAGGTATGATGATTCTAACTGAAATAAATCACACAGAAAAAGAAACATCATAAGATATCAGTAATACACGGAATGTAAACTTGGCTACACAGGAACTGAATTACAGAACAGAACAGGGTCTCAAATTTAGAAAACCAACTTATGCTTGCTTAAGGGGAAAGGTGAGTTGGGGTGCTGCATAAAAGCAGAGATTGAAATGAGCACAGATAAAGTTCCTTAAGCCAAATATGGAATAGACAAGACCTACTCCTTGCTCAACGAAATGGACTCAACACCGCATATTAAACGCCTAAGAATGTACCTGACTAGTAAGTATCTTAAAACCTATGGATTGCTATGTCTCCAAAAGAGAATCAAGGATGTGTACAGGGGCATAAACGCAGCAGTGATAGGATTGGAGAGGTTCGGTGAGCAAATGAAGACCCTTTGAAGTCATATTGCATGGTACCCATTCCACGGGTTTCAACTACCCAGGTTTAAGGTATTCTTCCTTCAGCTAAAACATGCATGTGGAACCTATAGTATGATCAACCATGTGATCGGGAGACGTGTTCAAATATGTCTCAGTTTTCGTCCCCTGGTACTCGGGTGCAACATTCCAGATGCTTTACTAACACTCTCCCGACTTGGAGAGTCAGTCCCTTTAACCTCCTGTTTGGCCCAGTTTGCAATTTCTGCGGAAGATGAACAGGAATAGCGAGAACCAATGAGAGACTAGCTGGAGGTGTCTAGACGGGCAAATTTAACTCTCATTTCCCACCAGGAAGAGGAATTAACCAAAGGCTCAGCGTGCCGTGCCGGAACCAGATTAGGGCCTGAAGCCATCCTGCGGTGTTGCGGCCAGCTCACAAGAAAGCGACTTGAAGAAAGGAGCTCAGGTGCACTGTAATTCACAAACCTGCAGAGTTATAAATGACAGCTATCGTCCAAAAATATACTGAAGTAAGGCTGCCAAGAGGACTTGAAAGCGGGGCAGAATTGCAGGAAACCGATTTCAGGAGGTAGACTGGAATTGCATTGAAAGCATAGGAAAAGAGGCAGAACGTCCACAATGATGCACTTGGCCAAAAAGGGCGTATGCGTTTTTTCCTGAACATATTCAGGAAAAAACGCATACGCCCTTTTTGGCCAACCAAGCAAACTTGCAAAGGAAATCTGCACTACAATGAAGTCTCACTTCCCCCCGGTCAAAAGGGCCATCTGCAAAAAGTGTACAATCCAGAAAGGCAGGACAGGCCATGGAGAACTGGGAGCCTTGTTATGCTGATGGGCGGGATGTAAATTGCCTACAGACACTCGGGAGAAGTGTATGGTGTTTCCTGAAACATCTTAAAAACAAAGCAACAGAGCCTAGGGCACTTCCACTTATGGTCCTATAGCTTAGGGAAATTAAAATCAAAAAGACACAGCCACCCCAAAGTTTGGGACGCCTCTGTTTACAAGAACCTCGTTTACCGTACAAGTTCAATATCACAGAAAGTGAAAAATGGATAAAGAACTTGTGGTACTTACGTACAATGCAGTATCACTCAGCAATGAAATCTATGTCATCAGGCCCGTAGCAGCATAATGAGTGGATTCAGGTACGATGATTCTAACTGAAATAAGTCACACAGAAAAAGAAACATCATAAGATATCAGTAATACACGGAATGTAAACTTGGCTACACAGGAACTGAATTCCAAAACAGAACAGGGTCTCAAATTTAGAAAACCAACTTATGCTTGCTTAAGGGGAAAGGTGAGTTGGGGTGCTGCATAAAACCAGAGATTGAAATGAGCACAGATAAAGTTCCTTAAGCCAAATATGGAATAGACAAGAGCTACTCCTTGCTCAACGAAATGGACTCAACACCGCATATTAAACGCCTAAGAATGTACCTGACTAGTAAGTATCTTAAAACCTATGGATTGCTATGTCTCCGAAAGAGAATCAAGCATGTGTACAGGGGCATAAACGCAGCAGTGATAGGATTGGAGAGGTTCGGTGAGCAAATGAAGACCCTTTGAAGTCATATTGCATGGTACCCATTCCACGGGTTTCAACTACCCAGGTTTAAGGTATTCTTTCTTCAGCTAAAACATGCATGTGGAACCCAGAGTATGATCAACCGTGTGAACGGGAGACGTGTTCAAATATGTCTCAGTTTTCCTCCCCTGGTACTCGGGTGCAACATTCCAGACGCTTTACTAACACTCTCCCCACTTGGAGAGTCAGTCCCTTTAACCTCCTGTTTGGCCCAGTTTGCAATTTCTGCGGAAGATGAACAGGAATAGGGAGAACCAATGAGAGACTAGCTGGAGGTGTCTGGACGGGCAAATTTAACTCTCATTTCCCACCAGGAAGAGGAACTAACCAAAGGCTCAGCGTGCCGTGCCGGAACCAGTTTAGGGCCTGAAGCCATCCTGCGGTGTTGTGGCCAGGTCACAAGAAAGCGAGTTGAAGAAAGGAGCTCAGGGGCACTGTAATTCACAAACCTGCAGAGTTATAAATGACAGCTATCGTCCAAAAATATACTGAAGTAAGGCTGCCAAGAGGACTTGAAAACGGGGCAGAATTGCAGGAAACCGATTTCAGGAGGTAGACTGGAATTGCATTGAAAGCATAGGAAAAGAGGCAGAACGTCCACAATGATGCACTTGGCCAAAAAGGGCGTATGCGTTTTTTCCTGAATATATTCAGGAAAAAACGCATACGCCCTTTTTGGCCAACCAAGCAAGCTTGCAAAGGAAATCTGCACTACAATGAAGTCTCACTTCCCCCCGGTCAAAAGGGCCATCTGAAAAAAGTGTAAAATCCAGAAAGGCAGGACAGGCCATGGAGAACTGGGATCCTTGTTATGCTGATGGGCGGGATGTAAATTGCCAACAGACACTCGGGAGAAGTGTATGGTGTTTCCTGAAACATCTAAAAAGCAAAGCAACAGAGCCTAGGGCACTTCCACTTATGGTCCTATAGCTTAGGGAAATTAAAATCAAAAAGACACAGCCACCCCAAAGTTTGGGACGCCTCTGTTTACAAGAACGTCGTTTACAGTACAAGTTCAACATCGCAGAAAGTGAAAAATGGATAAAGCAGTTGTGGTATTTACTTACAAAGCAATATCACTCAGCAATGAAATCTATGTCATCAGGCCCTTAGCAGCACAATGAGTGGATTCAGGTATGATGATTCTAAGTGAAATAAGTCACACAGAAAAAGAAACATCATAAGATATCACTAGTACACGGAATGTAAACTTGGCTACACAGGAACTGAATTCCAAAACAGAACAGGGTCTCAAATTTAGAAAAACCACTTATGCTTGCTTAAGGGGAAAGGTGAGTTGGGGTGCTGCATAAAACCAGAGATTGAAATGAGCACAGATAAAGTTCCTTAAGCCAAATATGGAATAGACAAGAGCTACTCCTTGCTCAATGAAATGGACTCAACACCCCATATTAAACGCCTAAGAATGTACCTGACTAGTAAGTATCTTAAAACCTATGGATTGCTATGTCTCCAAAAGAGAATCAAGCGTGTGTACAGGGGCATAAACGCAGCAGTGATAGGATTGGAGAGGTTCAGTTAGCAAATGAAGACCCTTTGAAGTCATATTGCATGGTACCCATTCCACAGGTTTCAACTACCCAGGTTTAAGGTATTCTTCCTTCAGCTAAAACATGCATGTGGAACCTAGAGTATGATCAACCATGTGATCGGGAGACGTGTTCAAATATGTCTCAGTTTTCGTACCCTGGTACTCGGGTGCAACATTCCAGACGCTTTACTAACACTCTCCCGACTTGGAGAGTTAGTCCCTTTAACCTCCTGTTTGGCCCAGTTTGCAATTTCTGCGGAAGATGAATAGGAATAGCGAGAACCAATGAGAGACTAGCTGGAGGTGTCTGGACGGGCAAATTTAACTCTCATTTCCCACCAGGAAGAGGAATTAAACAAAGGCTCAGCGTGCCGTGCCCGAACCAGATTAGGGCCTGAAGCCATCCTGCGGTGTTGCGGCCAGCTCAAAAGAAAGCGAGTTGAAGAAAGGAGCTGAGGGGCACTGTAATTCACAAACCTGCAGAGTTATAAATGACAGCTATCATCCAAAAATATACTGAAGTAAGGCTGCCAAGAGGACTTGAAAACGGGGCAGAATTGCAGGAAACCGATTTCAGGAGGTAGACTGGAATTGCATTGAAAGCATAGGAAAAGAGGCAGAACGTCCACAATGATGCACTTGTCCAAAAAGGGCGTATGCGTTTTTTCCTGAATATATTCAGGAAAAAACGCATACGCCCTTTTTGGCCAACCAAGCAAGCTTGGAAAGGAAATCTGCACTACAATGAAGTCTCACTTCCCCCCGGTCAAAAGGGCCATCTGAAAAAAGTGTAAAATCCAGAAAGGCAGGACAGGCCATGGAGAACTGGGAGCCTTGTTATGCTGATGGGCGGGATGTAAATTGCCAACAGACACTCGGGAGAAGTGTATGGTGTTTCCTGAAACATCTAAAAAACAAAGCAACAGAGCCTAGGGCACTTCCACTTATGGTCCTATAGCTTAGGGAAATTAAAATCAAAAAGACACAGCCACCCCAAAGTTTGGGACGCCTCTGTTTACAAGAACCTCGTTTACCGTACAAGTTCAATATCACAGAAAGTGAAAAATGGATAAAGAACTTGTGGTACTTACGTTACAATGCAGTATCACTCAGCAATGAAATCGATCTATTCAGGCCCGTAGCAGCATAATGAGTGGATTCAGGTACGATGATTCTAACTGAAATAAGTCACACAGAAAAAGAAACATCATAAGATATCACTAATACACGGAATGTAAACTTGGTTACACAGGAACTGAATTCCAAAACAGAACAGGGTCTCAAATTTAGAAAACCAACTTATGCTTGCTTAAGGGGAAATGTGAGTTGGGGTGCTGCATAAAACCAGAGATTGAAATGAGCACAGATAAAGTTCCTTAAGCCAAATATGGAATAGACAAGAGCTACTCCTTGCTCAACGAAATGGACTCAACACCGCATATTAAACGCCTAAGAATGTAACTGACTAGTAAGTATCTTAAAACCTATGGATTGCTATGTCTCTGAAAGAGAATCAAGCATGTGTACAGGGGCATAAACGCAGCAGTGATAGGATTGGAGAGGTTCGGTGAGCAAATGAAGACCCTTTGAAGTCATATTGCATGGTACCCATTCCACGGGTTTCAACTACCCAGGTTTAAGGTATTCTTCCTTCAGCTAAAACATGCATGTGGAACCTAGAGTATGATCAACCATGTGATCGGGAGACGTGTTCAAATATGTCTCAGTTTTCGTACCCTGGTACTCGGGTGCAACATTCCAGACGCTTTACTAACACTCTCCCCACTTGGAGAGTCAGTCCCTTTAACCTCCTGTTTGGCCCAGTTTGCAATTTCTGCGGAAGATGAACAGGAATAGGGATAACAAATGAGAGACTAGCTGGAGGTGTCTGGACGGGCAAATTTAACTCTCATTTCCCACCAGGAAGAGGAAATAACCAAAGGCTCAGCGTGCCGTGGCGGAACCAGATTAGCGCCTGAAGCCATCCTGCGGTGTTGCGGCCAGGTCACAAGAAAGCGAGTTGAAGAAAGGAGCTCAGGGGCACTGTAATTCACAAACCTGCAGAGTTATAAATGACAGCTATCGTCCAAAAATATACTGAAGTAAGGCTGCCAAGAGGACTTGAAAGCGGGGCAGAATTGCAGGAAACCGATTTCAGGAGGTAGACTGGAATTGCATTGAAAGCATAGGAAAAGAGGCAGAACGTCCACAATGATGCACTTGGCCAAAAAGGGCGTATGCGTTTTTTCCTGAATATATTCAGGAAAAAACGCATACGCCCTTTTTGGCCAACCAAGCAAGCTTGCAAAGGAAATCTGCACTACAATGAAGTCTCACTTCCCCCCGGTCAAAAGGGCCATCTGAAAAAAGTGTAAAATCCAGAAACGCAGGACAGGGCATGGAGAACTGGGAGCCTTGTTATGCTGATGGGCGGGATGTAAATTGCCAACAGACACTCGGGAGAAGTGTATGGTGTTTCCTGAAACATCTAAGAAACAAAGCAACAGAGCCTAGGGCACTTCCACTTATGGTCCTATAGCTTAGGGAAATTAAAATCAAAAAGACACAGCCACCCCAAAGTTTGGGACGCCTCTGTTTACAAGAACCTCGTTTACTGTACAAGTTCAATATCACAGAAAGTGAAAAATGGATAAAGAACTTGTGGTACTTACGTACAATGCAGTATCACTCAGCAATGAAATCTATGTCATCAGGCCCGTAGCAGCATAATGAGTGGATTCAGGTACGATGATTCTAACTGAAATAAGTCACACAGAAAAAGAAACATCATAAGATATCACTAATACACGGAATGTAAACTTGGCTACACAGGAACTGAATTCCAAAACAGAACAGGGTCTCAAATTAAGAAAACCAACTTATGCTTGCTTAAGGGTAAAGGTGAGTTGGGGTGCTGCATAAAACCAGAGATTGAAATGAGCACAGATAAAGTTCCTTAAGCCAAATATGGAATAGACAAGAGCTACTCCTTGCTCAACGAAATGGACTCAACACCCCATATTAAACGCGTAAGAATGTACCAGACTAGTAAGTATCTTAAAACCTATGGATTGCTATGTCTCCAAAAGAGAATCAAGCATGTGTACAGGGGCATAAACGCAGCAGTGATAGGATTGGAGAGGTTCGGTGAGCAAATGAAGACCCTTTGAAGTCATACTGCATGGTACCCATTACACGGGTCTCAACTCTCCAGGTTTAAGGTATTCTTCCTTCAGCTAAAACATGCATGTGGAACCCAGAGTATGATCAACCGTGTGAATGGGAGACGTGTTCAAATATGTCTCAGTTTTCCTCCCCTGGTACTCGGGTGCAACATTCCAGATGCTTTACTAACACTCTCCCCACTTGGAGAGTCAGCTCCTTTAACCTCCTGTTTGGCCCAGTTTGCAATTTCTGCGGAAGATGAACAGGAATAGGGAGAACCAATGAGAGACTAGCTGGAGGTGTCTGGACGGGCAAATTTAACTCTCATTTCCCACCAGGAAGAAGAAATAACCAAAGGCTTAGCGTGCCGTGCCGGAACCAGATTAGGGCCTGAAGCCATCCTGCGGTGTTTCGGCCAGGTCACAAGAAAGCGATTTGAAGAAAGGAGCTCAGGGGCACTGTAATTCACAAACCTGCACAGTTATAAATGACAGCTATCGTCCAAAAGTATACTGAAGTAAGGCTGCCAAGAGGACTTGAAATCGGGGCAGAATTGTAGGAAACCGATTTCAGGAGGTAGACTGGAATTGCATTGAAAGCATAGGAAAAGAGGCAGAACGTCCACAATGATGCACTTGGCCAAAAAGGGCGTATGCGTTTTTTCCTGAATATATTCAGGAAAAAACGCATACGCCCTATTTGGCCAACCAAGCAAGCTTGCAAAGGAAATCTGCACTACAATGAAGTCTCACTTTGCCCCAGTCAAAAGGGCCATCTGAAAAATGTGTAAAATCCAGAAAGGCAGGACAGGCCATGGAGAACTGGGAGCCTTGTTATGCTGATGGGCGGGATGTAAATTGCCAACAGACACTCGGGAGAAGTGTATGGTGTTTCCTGAAACATCTAAGAAACAAAGCAACAGAGCCTAGGGCACTTCCACTTATGGTCCTATAGCTTAGGGAAATTAAAATCAAAAAGACGCAGCCACCCCAAAGTTTGGGACGCCTCTGTTTACAAGAACCTCATTTACCGTACAAGTTCAATATCACAGAAAGTGAAAAATGGATAAAGAACTTGTGGTACTTACGTACAATGCAGTATCACTCAGCAATGAAATCTATGTCATCAGGCCAGTAGTAGCATAATGAGTGGATTCAGGTACGATGATTCTACCTGAAATAAGTCACACAGAAAAAGAAACATCATAAGATATCAGTAATACACGGAATGTAAACTTGGCTACACAGGAACTGAATTCCAAAACAGAACAGGGTCTCAAATTTAGAAAACCAACTTATGCTTGCTTAAGGGGAAAGGTGAGTTGGGGTGCTGCATAAAACCAGAGATTGAAATGAGCACAGATAAAGTTCCTTAAGCCAAATATGGAATAGACAAGAGCTACTCCTTGCTCAACGAAATGGACTCAACACCGCATATTAAACGCCTAAGAATGTACCTGACTAGTAAGTATCTTAAAACCTATGGATTGCTATGTCTCCGAAAGAGAATCAAGCATGTGTACAGGTGCATAAACGCAGCAGTGATAGGATTGGAGAGGTTCGTTGAACAAATGAAGACCCTTTGAAGTCATATTGCATGGTACCCATTCCACGGGTCTCAACTCTTCAGGTTTAAGGTATTCTTCCTTCAGCTAAAACATGCATGTGGAACCCAGAGTATGATCAACCGTGTGAACGGGAGACGTGTTCAAATATGTCTCAGGTTTCCTCCCCTGGTACTCGGGTGCAACATTCCAGACGCTTTACTAACACTCTCCCCACTTGGAGAGTCAGCGCCTTTAACCTCCTGTTTGGCCCAGTTTGCAATTTCTGCAGAAGATGAAGAGGAATAGCGAGAACCAATGAGAGACTAGCTGGAGGTGTCTGGACGGGCAAATTAAACTCTCATTTCCCACCAGGAAGTAGAAATAACCAAAGGCTCAGCGTGCCGTGCCGGAACCAGATTAAGGCCTGAAGCCATCCTGCGGTGTTGTGGCCAGCACAAAAGAAAGCGAGTTGAAGAAAGGAGCTCAGGGGCACTGTAATTCACAAACCTGCAGAGTTATAAATGACAGCTATCGTCCAAAAATATACTGAAGTAAGGCTGCCAAGAGGACTTGAAAGCGGGGCAGAATTGCAGGAAACCGATTTCAGGAGGTAGACTGGAATTGCATTGAAAGCATAGGAAAAGAGGCAGAACGTCCACAATGATGCACTTGGCCAAAAAGGGCGTATGCGTTTTTTCCTGAATATATTCAGGAAAAAACGCATACGCCCTTTTTGGCCAACCAAGCAAGCTTGCAAAGGAAATCTGCACTACAATGAAGTCTCACTTCGCCCCCATCAAAAGGGCCATCTGAAAAAAGTGTAAAATCCAGAAAGGCAGGACAGGCCATGGAGAACTGGGAGCCTTGTTATGCTGATGGGCGGGATGTAAATTGCCAACAGACACTCGGGAGAAGTGTATGGTGTTTCCTGAAACATCTAAAAAACAAAGCAACAGAGCCTAGGGCACTTCCACTTATGGTCCTATAGCTTAGGGAAATTAAAATCAAAAAGACACAGCCACCCCAAAGTTTGGGACGCCTCTGTTTACAAGAACCTCGTTTACAGTACAAGTTCAACATCGCAGAAAGTGAAAAATGGATAAAGAAGCTGTGGTATTTACTTACAAAGCAATATCACTCAGCAATGAAATCTATGTCATCAGGCCCTTAGCAGAACAATGAGTGGATTCAGGTATGATGATTCTAACTGAAATAAGTCACACAGAAAAAGAAACATCATAAGATATTAGTAATACACGGAATGTAAACTTGGCTACACAGGAACTGAATTACAGAACAGAACAGGGTCTCAAATTTAGAAAACCAACTTATGCTTGCTTAAGGGGAAAGGTGAGTTGGGGTGTTGCATAAAACCAGAGATTGAAATGAGCACAGATAAAGTTCCTTAAGCCAAATATGGAATAGACAAGAGCTACTCCTTGCTCAACGAAATGGACTCAACACCGCATATTAAACGCCTAAGAATGTACCTGACTAGTAAGTATCTTAAAACCTATGGATTGCTGTCTCCGAAAGAGAATCAAGCATGTGTACAGGGGCATAAACGCAGCAGTGATAGGATTGGAGAGGTTCGGTGAGCAAATGAAGACCCTTTGAAGTCATATTGCATGGTACCCATTCCACGGGTTTCAACTACCCAGGTTTAAGGTATTCTTCCTTCAGCTAAAACATGGATGTGGAACCCAGAGTATGATCAACCGTGTGAACGGGAGACGTGTTCAAATATGTCTCAGTTTTCCTCCCCTGGTACTCGGGTGCAACATTCCGGACGCTTTACTAACACTCTCCCGACTTGGAGAGTCAATCCCTTTAAACTCCTGTTTGACCAAGTTTGCAATTTCTGCGGAAGATGAACAGGAATAGCGAGAACCAATGAGAGACTAGCTGGAGGTGTCTGGACGGGCAAATTTAACTCTCATTTCCCACCAGGAAGAGGAATTAACAAAGGCTCAGCGTGCCGTTCCGGAACCAGATTAGGGCCTGAAGCCATCCTGCGGTGTTGCGGCCAGCTCACAAGAAAGCGAGTTGAAGAAAGGAGCTCAGGGGCACTGTAATTCACAAACCTGCAGAGTTATAAATGACAGCTATCGTCCAAAAATATACTGAAGTAAGGCTGCCAAGAGGACTTGAATGCGGGGCAGAATTGCAGGAAACCGATTTCAGGAGGTAGACTGGAATTGTATTGAAAGCATAGGAAAAGAGGCAGAACGTCCACAATGATGCACTTGGCCAAAAAGGGCGTATGCGTTTTTTCCTGAATATATTCAGGAAAAAACGCATACGCCCTTTTTGGCCAACCAAGCAAGCTTGCAAAGGAAATCTGCACTACAATGAAGTCTCACTTCCCCCCGGTCAAAAGGGCCATCTGAAAAAAGTGTAAAATCCAGAAAGGCAGGACAGGCCATGGAGAACTGGGAGCCTTGTTATGCTGATGGGCGGGATGTAAATTGCCAACACTTGGGAGAATTGTATGGTGTTTCCTGAAACATCTAAAAAACAAAGCAACAGAGCCTAGGGCACTTCCACTTATGGTCCTATAGCTTAGGGAAATTAAAATCAAAAAGACACAGCCACCCCAATGTTTGGGACGCCTCTGTTTACAAGAACCTCGTTTACCGTACAAGTTCAATATCACAGAAAGTGAAAAATGGATAAAGAACTTGAGGTACTTACGTACAATGCAGTATCACTCAACAATGAAATCTATGTCATCAGGCCCGTAGCAGCATAATGAGTGGATTCAGGTACGATGATTCTAACTGAAATAAGTCACACAGAAAGAGAAACATCATAAGATATCAGTAATACACGGAATGTAAACTTGGCTACACAGGAACTGAATTCCAAAACAGAACAGGGTCTCAAATTTAGAAAATCAACATATGCTTGCTTAAGGGGAAAGGTGAGTTGGGGTGCTGCATAAAACCAGAGATTGAAATGAGCACAGATAAAGTTCCTTAAGCCAAATATGGAATAGACAAGAGCTACTCCTTGCTCAACGAAATGGACTCAACACCCCATATTAAACGCCTAAGAATGTACCTGACTAGTAAGTATCTTAAAACCTATGGATTGCTATGTCTCCAAAAGAGAATCAAGCGTGTGTACAGGGGCATAAACGCAGCAGTGATAGGATTGGAGAGGTTCGGTTAGCAAATGAAGACCCTTTGAAGTCATATTGCATGGTACCCATTCCACAGGTTTCAACTACCCAGGTTTAAGGTATTCTTCCTTCAGCTAAAACATGCATGTGGAACCTAGAGTATGATCAACCATGTGATCGGGAGACGTGTTCAAATATGTCTCAGTTTTCGTACCCTGGTACTCGGGTGCAACATTCCAGACGCTTTACTAACACTCTCCCGACTTGGAGAGTTAGTCCCTTTAACCTCCTGTTTGGCCCAGTTTGCAATTTCTGCGGAAGATGAACAGGAATAGCGAGAACCAATGAGAGACTAGCTGGAGGTGTCTGGACGGGCAAATTTAACTCTCATTTCCCACCAGGAAGAGGAATTAAACAAAGGCTCAGCGTGCCGTGCCGGAACCAGATTAGGGCCTGAAGCCATCCTGCGGTGTTGCGGCCAGCTCAAAAGAAAGCGAGTTGAAGAAAGGAGCTCAGGGGCACTGTAATTCACAAACCTGCAGAGTTATAAATGACAGCTATCATCCAAAAATATACTGAAGTAAGGCTGCCAAGAGGACTTGAAAACGGGGCAGAATTGCAGGAAACCGATTTCAGGAGGTAGACTGGAATTGCATTGAAAGCATAGGAAAAGAGGCAGAACGTCCACAATGATGCACTTGGCCAAAAAGGGCGTATGCGTTTTTTCCTGAATATATTCAGGAAAAAATGCATACGCCCTTTTTGGCCAACCAAGCAAGCTTGGAAAGGAAATCTGCACTACAATGAAGTCTCACTTCCCCCCGGTCAAAAGGGCCATCTGAAAAAAGTGTAAAATCCAGAAAGGCAGGACAGGCCATGGAGAACTGGGAGCCTTGTTATGCTGATGGGCGGGATGTAAATTGCCAACAGACACTCGGGAGAAGTGTATGGTGTTTCCTGAAACATCTAAAAAACAAAGCAACAGAGCCTAGGATACTTCCACTTATGGTCCTATAGCTTAGGGAAATTAAAATCAAAAAGACACAGCCACCCCAAAGTTTGGGACGCCTCTGTTTACAAGAACCTCGTTTACCGTAAAAGTTCAATATCACAGAAAGTGAAAAATGGATAAAGAACTTGTGGTACTTACGTTACAATGCAGTATCACTCAGCAATGAAATCAATGTATTCAGGCCCGTAGCAGCATAATGAGTGGATTCAGGTACGATGATTCTAACTGAAATAAGTCACACAGAAAAAGAAACATCATAAGATATCACTGATACACGGAATGTAAACTTGGTTACACAGGAACTGAATTCCAAAACAGAACAGGGTCTCAAATTTAGAAAACCAACTTATGCTTGCTTAAGGGGAAAGGTGAGTTGGGGTGCTGCATAAAACCAGAGATTGAAATGAGCACAGATAAAGTTCCTTAAGCCAAATATGGAATAGACAAGAGCTACTCCTTGCTCAACGAAATGGACTCAACACCGCATATTAAACGCATAAGAATGTACCTGACTAGTAAGTATCTTAAAACCTATGGATTGCTATGTCTCCAAAAGAGAATCAAGCGTGTGTACAGGGGCATAAACGCAGCAGTGATAGGATTGGAGAGGTTCGGTGAGCAAATGAAGACCCTTTGAAGTCATATTGCATGGTACCCATTCCACGGGTTTCAACTACCCAGGTTTAAGGTATTCTTCCTTCAGCTAAAACATGCATGTGGAACCCAGAGTATGATCAACCATGGGATCGGGAGACGTGTTCAAATATGTCTCAGTTTTCGTACCCTGGTACTCGGGTGCAACATTCCAGACGCTTTACTAACACTCTCCCCACTTGGAGAGTCAGCGCCTTTAACGTCCTGTTTGGCCCAGTTTGCAATTTCTTCGGAAGATGAGCAGGAATAGCGAGAACCAATGAGAGACTAGCTGGAGGTGTCTGGACGGGCAAATTTAACTCTCATTTCCCACCAAGAAGAGGAAATAACCAAAGGCTCAGCGTGCCGTGCCAGAACCAGATTAGGGCCTGAAGCCATCCTGCGGTGTTGCGGCCAGCTCACAAGAAAGCGAGTTGAAGAAAGGAGCTCAGGGGCACTGTAATTCACAAACCTGCAGAGTTATAAATGACAGCTATCGTCCAAAAATATACTGAAGTAAGGCTGCCAAGAGGACTTGAAAGCAGGGCAGAATTGCAGGAAACCGATTTCAGGAGGTAGACTGGAATTGCATTGAAAGCATAGGAAAAGAGGCAGAACGTCCACAATGATGCACTTGGCCAAAAAGGGCATATGCGTTTTTTCCTGAATATATTCAGGAAAAAACGCATACGCCCTTTTTGGCCAACCAAGCAAACTTGCAAAGGAAATCTGCACTACAATGAAGTCTCACTTAGACCCCCTCAAAAGGGCCATCTGAAAAAAGTGTAAAATCCAGAAAGGCAGGACAGGCCATGGAGAAATGGGAGCCTTGTTATGCTGATGGGCGGGATGTAAATTGCCAACAGACACTCGGGAGAAGTGTATGGTGTTTTCTGAAACATCTAAAAAACAAAACAACAGAGCCTAGGGCACTTCCACTTATGGTCCTATAGCTTAGGGAAATTAAAATCAAAAAGACACAGCCACCCCAAAGTTTGGGACGCCTCTGTTTACAAGAACCTCGTTTACAGTACAAGTTCAACATGGCAGAAAGTGAAAAATGGATAAAGAAGTTGTGGTATTTACTTACAAAGCAATATCACTCAGCAATGAAATCTATGTCATCAGGCCCTTAGCAGCACAATGAGTGGATTCAGGTATGATGATTCTAACTGAAATAAGTCACACAGAAAAAGAAACATCATAAGATATCAGTAATACACGGAATGTAAACTTGGCTACACAGGAACTGAATTCCAAAACAGAACAGGGTCTCAAATTTAGAAAACCAACTTATGCTTGCTTAAGGGGAAAGGTGAGTTGGGGTGCTGCATAAAACCAGAGATTGAAATGAGCACAGATAAAGTTCCTTAAGCCAAATATGGAATAGACAAGAGCTACTCCTTGCTCAACGAAATGGACTCAACACCGCATATTAAACGCCTAAGAATGTACCTGACTAGTAAGTATCTTAAAACCTATGGATTGCTATGTCTCCGAAAGAGAATCAAGCATGTGTACAGGGGCATAAACGCAGCAGTGATAGGATTGGAGAGGTTCGGTGAGCAAATGAAGACCCTTTGAAGTCATATTGCATGGTACCCATTCCACAGGTTTCCACTACCCAGGTTTAAGGTATTCTTCCTTCAGCTAAAACATGCATGTGGAACCCAGAGTATGATCAACCGTGTGAACGGGAGACGTGTTCAAATATGTCTCAGTTTTCCTCCCCTGGTACTCGGGTGCAACATTCCAGACGCTTTACTAACACTCTCCCCACTTGGAGAGTCAGCGCCTTTAACCCCCTGTTTGGCCCAGTTTGCAATTTCTGCGGAAGATGAACAGGAATAGGGAGAACCAATGAGAGACTAGCTGGAAGTGTCTGGACGGGCAAATTTAACTCTCATTTCCCACCAAGAAGTGGAAATAACCAAAGGCTCAGCGTGCCGTGCCGGAACCAGATTAGGGCCCAAAGCCATCCTGTGGTGTTGCGGCCAGCTCACAAGAAAGCGAGTTGAAGAAAGGAGCTCAGGGGCACTGTAATTCACAAACCTGCAGAGTTATAAATGACAGCTAACGTCCAAAAATATACTGAAGTAAGGCTGCCAAGAGGACTTGAAAGCAGGGCAGAATTGCAGGAAACCGATTTCAGGAGGTAATCTGGAATTGCATTGAAAGCATAGGAAAAGAGGCAGAACGTCCACAATGATGCACTTGGCCAAAAAGGGCGTATGCATTTTTTCCTGAATATATTCAGGAAAAAACGTATACGCTCTTTTTGGAAAACCAAACAAGCTTGCAAAGGAAATCTGCACTGCAATGAAGTCTCACTTCGCCCCCGTCAAAAGGGCCATCTGAAAAAAGTGTAAAATCCAGAAATGCAGGACAGGCAATGGAGAACTGGGAGCCTTGTTATGCTGATGGGTGGGATGTAAATTGCCAACAGACACTCGGGAGAAGTGTATGGTGTTTCCTTAAACATCTAAAAAACAAAGCAACAGAGCCTAGGGCACTTCCACTTATGGTCCTATAGCTTAGGGAAATTAAAATCAAAAAGACACAGCCACCCCAATGTTTGGGACGCCTCTGTTTACAAGAACCTCGTTTACCGTACAAGTTCAATATCACAGAAAGTGAAAAATGGATAAAGAACTTGTGGTACTTACGTACAATGCAGTATCACTCAGCAATGAAATCTATGTCATCAGGCCCGTAGTAGCATAATGAGTGGATTCAGGTACGATGATTCTAACTGAAATAAGTCCCACAGAAAAAGAAACATCATAAGATATCACTAATACACGGAATGTAAACTTGGCTACACAGGAACTGAATTCCAAAACAGAACAGTGTCTCAAATTTAGAAAACCAACTTATGCTTGCTTAAGGGGAAAGGTGAGTTGGGGTGCTGCATAAAACCAGAGATTGAAATGAGCACAGATAAAGTTCCTTAAGCCAAATATGGAATAGACAAGAGCTACTCCTTGCTCAATGAAATGGACTCAACACCCCATATTAAACGCCTAAGAATGTACCTGACTATTAAGTATCTTAAAACCTATGGATTGCTATGTCTCCAAAAGAGAATCAAGCGTGTGTACAGGGGCATGAACGCAGCAGTGATAGGATTAGAGAGGTTCGGTGAGCAAATGAAGACCCTTTGAAGTCTTATTGCATGGTACCCATTCCACGGGTTTCAACTACCCAGGTTTAGGGTATTCTTCCTTCAGCTAAAACATGCATGTGGAACCCAGAGTATGATCAACCATGTGAACGGGAGACGTGTTCAAATATGTCTCAGTTTTCCTCCCCTGGTACTCGGGTGCAACATTGCAGACGCTTTACTAACACTCTCCCCACTTGGAGAGTCAGCGCCTTTAACCCCCTGTTTGGCCCAGTTTGCAATTTCTGCGGAAGATGAACAGGAATAGCGAGAACCAATGAGAGACTAGCTGGAGGTGTCTGGACGGGCAAATTTAACTCTCATTTCCCACCAGGAAGAGGAACTAACCAAAGGCTCAGCGTGCCGTGCCGGAACCAGATTAAGGCCTGAAGCCATCCTGCGGTGTTGTGGCCAGCTCAAAAGAAAGCGAGTTGAAGAAAGGAGCTCAGGGGCACTGTAATTCACAAACCTGCAGAGTTATAAATGACAGCTATCGTCCAAAAATATACTGAAGTAAGGCTGCCAAGAGGACTTGAAAGCGGGGCAGAATTGCAGGAAACCGATTTCAGGAGGTAGACTGGAATTGCATTGAAAGCATAGGAAAAGAGGCAGAACGTCCACAATGATGCACTTGGCCAAAAAGGGCGTATGCGTTTTTTCCTGAATATATTCAGGAAAAAACGTATACGCCCTTTTTGGAAAACCAAACAAGCTTGCAAAGGAAATCTGCACTACAATGAAGTCTCACTTCGCCCCCGTCAAAAGGGCCATCTGAAAAAAGTGTAAAATCCAGAAAGGCTGGACAGGCCATGGAGAACTGGGAGCCTTGTTATGCTGATGGGCTGGATGTAAATTGCCAACAGACACTCGGGAGAAGTGTATGGTGTTTCCTGAAACATCTAAAAAACAAAGCAACAGAGCCTAGGGCACTTCCACTTATGGTCCTATAGCTTAGGGAAATTAAAATCAAAAAGACACAGCCACCCCGAAGTTTGCAACGGCTCTGTTTACAAGAACCTCGTTTACAGTACAAGTTCAACATCGCAGAAAGTGAAAAATGGATAAAGAATTTGTGGTATTTACTTACAAAGCAATATCACTCAGCAATGAAATCTATGTCATCAGGCCCTTAGCAGCACAATGAGCGGATTCAGGTATGATGATTCTAACTGAAATAAGTCACACAGAAAAAGGAACATCATAAGATATCAGTAATACACGGAATGTAAACTTGGCTACACAGGAACTGAATTACAGAACAGAACAGGGTCTCAAATTTAGAAAACCAACTTATGCTTGCTTAAGGGGAAAGGTGAGTTGGGGTGCTGCATAAAACCAGAGATTGAAATGAGCACAGATAAAGTTCCTTAAGCCAAATATGGAATAGACAAGAGCTACTCCTTGCTCAACGAAATGGACTCAACACCGCATATTAAACGCCTAAGAATGTACCTGACTAGTAAGTATCTTAAAACCTATGGATTGCTATGTCTCCGAAAGAGAATCAAGCATGTGTACAGGGGCATAAACGCAGCAGTGATAGGATGGGAGAGGTTCGGTGAGCAAATGAAGACCCTTTGAAGTCATATTGCATGGTACCCATTCCACGGGTTTCAACTACCCAGGTTTAAGGTATTCTTCCTTCAGCTAAAACATGCATGTGGAACCCAGAGTATGATCAACCGTGTGAACGGGAGACGTGTTCAAATATGTCTCAGTTTTCCTCCCCTGGTACTCGGGTGCAACATTCCAGATGCTTTACTAACACTCTCCCCACTTGGAGAGTCAGTGCCTTTAACCTCCTGTTTGGCCCAGTTTGCAATTTCTGCGGAAGATGAACAGGAATAGGGAGAACCAATGAGAGACTAGCTGGAGGTGTCTGGACGGGCAAATTTAACTCTCATTTCCCACCAGGAAGAGGAAATAACCAAAGGCTCAGCGTGCCGTGCCGGAACCAGATTAGGGCCTGAAGCCATCCTACGGTGTTGCGGCCAGGTCACAAGAAAGCGAGTTGAAGAAAGGAGCTCAGGGGCACTGTAATTCACAAACCTGCAGAGTTATAAATGACAGCTATCGTCCAAAAATATACTGAAGTAAGGCTGCCAAGAGGACTTGAAAGCGGGGCAGAATTGCAGGAAACCGATTTCAGGAGGTAGACTGGAATTGCATTGAAAGCATAGGAAAAGAGGCAGAACGTCCACAATGATGCACTTGGCCAAAAAGGGCGTATGCGTTTTTTCCTGAATATATTCAGGAAAAAACGCATACGCCCTTTTTGGCCAACCAAGCAAGCTTGCAAAGGAAATCTGCACTACAATGAAGTCTCACTTCCCCGCGGTCAAAAGGGCCATCTGAAAAAACTGTAAAATCCAGAAACGCAGGACAGGGCATGGAGAACTGGGAGCCTTGTTATGCTGATGGGCGGGATGTAAATTGCCAACAGACACTCGGGAGAAGTGTATGGTGTTTCCTGAAACATCTAAAAAACAAAGCAACAGGGCCTAGGGCACTTCCACTTATGGTCCTATAGCTTAGGGAAATTAAAATCAAAAAGACACAGCCACCCCAATGTTTGGGACGCCTCTGTTTACAAGAACCTCGTTTACCGTACAAGTTCAATATCACAGAAAGTGAAAAATGGATAAAGAACTTGTGGTACTTACGTACAATGCAGTATCACTCAGCAATGAAATCTATGTCATCAGGCCCGTAGTAGCATAATGAGTGGATTCAGGTACGATGATTCTAACTGAAATAAGTCCAACAGAAAAAGAAACATCATAAGATATCACTAATACATGGAATGTAAACTTGGCTACACAGGAACTGAATTCCAAAACAGAACAGGGTCTCAAATTTAGAAAACCAACTTATGCTTGCTTAAGGGTAAAGGTGAGTTGGGGTGCTGCATAAAACCAGAGATTGAAATGAGCACAGATAAAGTTCCTTAAGCCAAATATGGAATAGACAAGAGCTACTCCTTGCTCAATGAAATGGACTCAACACCCCATATTAAACGCCTAAGAATGTACCTGACTAGTAAGTATCTTAAAACCTATGGATTGTTATGTCTCCAAAAGAGAATCAAGCGTGTGTACAGGGGCATGAACGCAGCAGTGATAGGATTAGAGAGGTTCGGTGAGCAAATGAAGACCCTTTGAAGTCTTATTGCATGGTACCCATTCCACGGGTTTCAACTACCCAGGTTTAAGGTATTCTTCCTTCAGCTAAAACATGCATGTGGAACCCAGAGTATGATCAACCATGTGATCGGGAGACGTGTTCAAATATGATTCAGTTTTCGTACCCTGGTACTCGGGTGCAACATTCCAGACGCTTTACTAACACTCTCCCCACTTGGAGAGTCAGCGCCTTTAACCCCGTTTGGCCCAGTTTGCAATTTCTGCGGAAGATGAACAGGAATAGGGAGAACCAATGAGAGACTAGCTGGAGGTGTCTGGACGGGCAAATTTAACTCTCATTTCCCACCAGGAAGAGGAAATAACCAAAGGCTCAGCGTGCCGTGCCAGAACCAGATTAGGGCCTGAAGCTATCCTGCGGTGTTGCGGCCAGCTCACAAGAAAGCGAGTTGAAGAAAGGAGCTCAGGTGCACTGTAATTCACAAACCTGCAGAGTTATAAATGACAGCTATCGTCCAAAAATATACTGAAGTAAGGCTGCCAAGAGGACTTGAAAGCGGGGCAGAATTGCAGGAATCCGATTTCAGGAGGTAGACTGGAATTGCATTGAAAGCATAGGAAAAGAGGCAGAACGTCCAAAATGATGCACTTGGCCAAAAAAGGCGTATGCGTTTTTTCCTGAATATATTCAGGAAAAAACGCATACGCCCTTTTTGGCCAACCAAGCAAGCTTGCAAAGGAAATCTGCACTACAATGAAGTCTCACTTCGCCTCGGTCAAAAGGGCCATCTGAAAAAAGTGTAAAATCCAGAAAGGCAGGACAGGCCATGGAGAACTGGGAGCCTTGTTATGCTGATGGGCGGGATGTAAATTGCCAACAGACACTCGGGAGAAGTGTATGGTGTTTCCTGAAACATCTAAAAAGCAAAGCAACAGAGCCTAGGGCACTTCCACTTATGGTCCTATAGCTTAGGGAAATTAAAATCAAAAAGACACAGCCACCCCAAAGTTTGGGACGCCTCTGTTTACAAGAACGTCGTTTACAGTACAAGTTCAACATCGCAGAAAGTGAAAAATGGATAAAGCAGTTGTGGTATTTACTTACAAAGCAATATCACTCAGCAATGAAATCTATGTCATCAGGCCCTTAGCAGCACAATGAGTGGATTCAGGTATGATGATTCTAACTGAAATAAGTCACACAGAAAAAGAAACATCATAAGATATCAGTAATACACGGAATGTAAACTTGGCTACACAGGAACTGAATTACAGAACAGAACAGGGACTCAAATTTAGAAAACCAACTTATGCTTGCTTAAGGGGAAAGGTGAGTTGGGGTGCTGCATAAAACCAGAGATTGAAATGAGCACAGATAAAGTTCCTTAAGCCAAATATGGAATAGACAAGAGCTACTCCTTGCTCAACGAAATGGACTCAACACCCCATATTAAACGCCTAAGAATGTACCTGACTAGTAAGTATCTTAAAACCTATGGATTGCTATGTCTCCAAAAGAGAATCAAGCATGTGTACAGGGGCATAAACGCAGCAGTGATAGGATTGGAGAGGTTCGGTGAGCAAATGAAGACCCTTTGAAGTCATATTGCATGGTACCCATTCTACGGGTTTCAACTACCCAGGTTTAAGGTATTCTTCCTTCAGCTAAAACATGCATGTGGAACCCAGAGTATGATCAACCATGTGATCGGGAGACGTGTTCAAATATGATTCAGTTTTCGTACCCTGGTACTCGGGTGCAACATTCCAGACGCTTTACTAACACTCTCCCCACTTGGAGAGTCAGCGCCTTTAACCTCCTGTTTGGCCCAGTTTGCAATTTCTGCGGAAGATGAACAGGAATAGGGAGAACCAATGAGAGACTAGCTGGAGGTGTCTGGACGGGCAAATTTAACTCTCATTTCCCACCAGGAAGAGGAAATAACCAAAGGCTCAGCCTGCCGTGCCGGAACCAGATTAGGGCCTGAAGCCATCCTGCGGTGTTGCGGCCAGGTCACAAGAAAGCGAGTTGAAGAAAGGAGCTCAGGGGCACTGTAATTCACAAACCTGCAGAGTTATAAATGACAGCTATCGTCCAAAAATATACTGAAGTAAGGCTGCCAAGAGGACTTGAAAGTGGGGCAGAATTGCAGGAAACCGATTTCAGGAGGTAGACTGGAATTGCATTGAAAGCATAGGAAAAGAGGCAGAACGTCCACAATGATGCACTTGGCCAAAAAGGGCGTATGCGTTTTTTCCTGAATATATTCAGGAAAAAACGCATACGCACTTTTTGGCCAACCAAGCTAGCTTGCAAAGGAAATCTGCACTACAATGAAGTCTCACTTCGCCCCGGTCAAAAGGGCCATCTGAAAAAAGTGTACAATCCAGAAAGGCAGGACAGGCCATGGAGAACTGGGAGCCTTGTTATGCTGATGGGCGGGATGTAAATTGCCAACAGACACTCGGGAGAAGTGTATGGTGTTTCCTGAAACATCTAAAAAACAAAGCAACAGAGCCTAGGGCACTTCCACTTATGGTCCTATAGCTTAGGGAAATTAAAATCAAAAAGACACAGCCACCCCAATATTTGGGACGCCTCTGTTTACAAGAACCTCGTTTACCGTACAAGTTCAATATCACAGAAAGTGAAAAATGGATAAAGAACTTGTGGTACTTACGTACAATGCAGTATCACTCAGCAAGGAAATCTATGTCATCAGGCCCGAAGTAGCATAATGAGTGGATTCAGGTACGATGATTCTAACTGAAATAAGTCACACAGAAAAAGAAACATCATAAGATATCAGTAATACACGGAATGTAAACTTGGCTACACAGGAACTGAATTCCAAAACAGAACAGGGTCTCAAATTTAGAAAACCAACTTATGCTTGCTTAAGGGGAAAGGTGAGTTGGGGTGTTGCATAAAACCAGAGATTGAAATGAGCACAGATAAAGTTCCTTAAGCCAAATATGGAATAGACAAGAGCTACTCCTTGCTCAACGAAATGGACTCAACACCGCATATTAAACGCCTAAGAATGTACCTGACTAGTAAGTATCTTAAAACCTATGGATTGCTATGTCTCCGAAAGAGAATCAAGCATGTGTACAGGGGCATAAACGCAGCAGTGATAGGATTGGAGAGGTTCGGTGAGCAAATGAAGACCCTTTGAAGTCATATTGCATGGTACCCATTCCACGGGTTTCAACTACCCAGGTTTAAGGTATTCTTCCTTCAGCTAAAACATGGATGTGGAACCCAGAGTATGATCAACCGTGTGAACGGGAGACGTGTTCAAATATGTCTCAGTTTTCCTCCCCTGGTACTCGGGTGCAACATTCCGGACGCTTTACTAACACTCTCCCGACTTGGAGAGTCAATCCCTTTAAACTCCTGTTTGACCCAGTTTGCAATTTCTGCGGAAGATGAACAGGAATAGCGAGAACCAATGAGAGACTAGCTGGAGGTGTCTGGACGGGCAAATTTAACTCTCATTTCCCACCAGGAAGAGGAATTAACAAAGGCTCAGCGTGCCGTTCCGGAACCAGATTAGGGCCTGAAGCCATCCTGCGGTGTTGCGGCCAGGTCACAAGAAAGCGAGTTGAAGAAAGGAGCTCAGGGGCACTGTAATTCACAAACCTGCAGAGTTATAAATGACAGCTATCGTCCAAAAATATACTGAAGTAAGGCTGCCAAGGGGACTTGAAAGCGGGGCAGAATTGCAGGAAACCGATTTCAGGAGGTAGACTGGAATTGCATTGAAAGCATAGGAAAAGAGGCAGAACGTCCACAATGATGCACTTGGCCAAAAAGGGTGTATGCGTTTTTTCCTGAATATATTCAGGAAAAAACGCATACGCCCTTTTTGGCCAACCAAGCAAGCTTGCAAAGGAAATCTGCACTACAATGAAGTCTCACTTCCCCCCGGTCAAAAGGGCCATCTGAAAAAAGTGTAAAATCCAGAAAGGCAGGACAGGCCATGGAGAACTGGGAGCCTTGTTATGCTGATGGGCGGGATGTACATTGCCAACAGACACTCGGGAGAAGTGTATGGTGTTTCCTGAAACATCTAAAAAACAAAGCAACAGAGCCTAGGGCACTTCCACTTATGGTCCTATAGCTTAGGGAAATTAAAATCAAAAAGCCACAGCCACCCCAAAGTTTGGGACGCCTCTGTTTACAAGAACCTCGTTTACCGTACAAGTTCAATATCACAGAAAGTGAAAAATGGATAAAGAACTTGTGGCAATTATGTACAAGGCAGTATCACTCAGCAATGAAATCTATGTCATCAGGCCCGTAGCAGCATAATGAGTGGATTCAGGTACGATGATTCTAACTGAAATAAGTCACACAGAAAAAGAAACATCATAAGATATCAGTAATACACGGAATGTAAACTTGGCTACACAGGAACTGAATTCCAAAACAGAACAGGGTCTCAAATTTAGAAAACCAACTTATGCTTGCTTAAGGGGAAAGGTGAGTTGGGGTGCTGCATAAAACCAGAGATTGAAATGAGCACAGATAAAGTTCCTTAAGCCAAATATGGAATAGACAAGAGCTACTCCTTGCTCAACGAAATGTACTCAACACCCCATATTAAACGCCTAAGAATGTACCTGACTAGTAAGTATCTTAAAACCTATGGATTGCTATGTCTCCAAAAGAGAATCAAGCATGTGTACAGGGGCATAAACGCAGCAGTGATAGGATTGGAGAGGTTCGGTGAGCAAATGAAGACCCTTTGAAGTCATATTGCATGGTACCCATTCTACGGGTTTCAACTACCCAGGTTTAAGGTATTCTTCCTTCAGCTAAAACATGCATGTGGAACCCAGAGTATGATCAACCATGTGAACGGGAGACGTGTTCAAATATGTCTCAGTTTTCCTCCCCTGGTACTCGGGTTCAACATTCCAGACGCTTTACTAACACTCTCCCCACTTGGAGAGTCAGCGCCTTTAACCCCGTTTGGCCCAGTTTGCAATTTCTGCGGAAGATGAACAGGAATAGCGAGAACCAATGAGAGACTAGCTGGAGGTGTCTGGACGGGCAAATTTAACTCTCATTTCCCACCAGGAAGAGGAAATAACCAAAGGCTCAGCGTGCCGTGCCAGAACAAGATTAGGGCCTGAAGCTATCCTGCGGTGTTGCGGCCAGCTCACAAGAAAGCGAGTTGAAGAAAGGAGCTCAGGTGCACTGTAATTCACAAACCTGCAGAGTTATAAATGACAGCTATCGTCCAAAAATATACTGAAGTAAGGCTGCCAAGAGGACTTGAAAACGGGGCAGAATTGCAGGAAACCGATTTCAGGAGGTAGACTGGAATTGCATTGAAAGCATAGGAAAAGAGGCAGAACGTCCACAATGATGCACTTGGCCAAAAAGGGCGTATGCGTTTTTTCCTGAATATATTCAGGAAAAAACGCATACGCCCTTTTTGGCCAACCAAGCAAGCTTGCAAAGGAAATCTGCACTACAATGAAGTCTCACTTCGCCCCGGTCAAAAGGGCCATCTGAAAAAAGTGTAAAATCCAGAAAGGCAGGACAGGCCATGGAGAACTGGGAGCCTTGTTATGCTGATGGGCGGGATGTAAATTGCTAACAGACACTCGGGAGAAGTGTATGGTGTTTCCTGAAACATCTAAAAAACAAAGCAACAGAGCCTAGGGCACTTCCACTTATGGTCCTATAGCTTAGGGAAATTAAAATCAAAAAGACACAGCCACCCCGAAGTTTGCAACGGCTCTGTTTACAAGAACCTCGTTTACAGTACAAGTTCAACATCGCAGAAAGTGAAAAATGGATAAAGAATTTGTGGTATTTACTTACAAAGCAATATCACTCATCAATGAAATCTATGTCATCAGGCCCTTAGCAGCACAATGAGTGGATTCAGGTATGATGATTCTAACTGAAATAAGTCACACAGAAAAAGAAACATCATAAGATATCGGTAATACACGGAATGTAAACTTGGCTACACAGGAACTGAATTACAGAACAGAACAGGGTCTCAAATTTAGAAAACCAACTTATGCTTGCTTAAGGGGAAAGGTGAGTTGGGGTGCTGCATAAAACCAGAGATTGAAATGAGCACAGATAAAGTTCCTTAAGCCAAATATGGAATAGACAAGAGCTACCCCTTGCTCAACGAAATGGACTCAACACCGCATATTAAACGCCTAAGAATGTACCTGACTAGTAAGTATCTTAAAACCTATGGATTGCTATGTCTCCGAAAGAGAATCAAGCATGTGTACAGGGGCATAAACGCAACAGTGATAGGATTGGAGAGGTTCGGTGAGCAAATGAAGACCCTTTGAAGTCATATTGCATGGTACCCATTCCACGGGTTTCAACTACCCAGGTTTAAGGTATTCTTCCTTCAGCTAAAACATGCATGTGGAACCCAGAGTATGATCAACCGTGTGAACGGGAGACGTGTTCAAATATGTCTCAGTTTTCCTCCCCTGGTACTCGGGTGCAACATTCCAGACGCTTTACTAACACTCTCCCCACTTGGAGAGTCAGTCCCTTTAACCTCCTGTTTGGCCCAGTTTGCAATTTCTGCGGAAGATGAACAGGAATAGGGAGAACCAATGAGAGACTAGCTGGAAGTGTCTGGACGGGCAAATTTAACTCTCATTTCCCACCAGGAAGAGGAACTAACCAAAGGCTCAGCGTGCCGTGCCGGAACCAGATTAGGGCCTGAAGCCATCCTGCGGTGTTGTGGCCAGGTCACAAGAAAGCGAGTTGAAGAAAGGAGCTCAGGGGCACTGTAATTCACAAACCTGCAGAGTTATAAATGACAGCTATCGTCCAAAAATATACTGAAGTAAGGCTGACAAGAGGACTTGAAAGCGGGGCAGAATTGCAGGAAACCGATTTCAGGAGGTAGACTGGAATTGCATTGAAAGCATAGGAAAAGAGGCAGAACGTCCACAATGATGCACTTGGCCAAAAAGGGCGTATGCGTTTTTTCCTGAATATATTCAGGAAAAAACGCATACGCCCTTTTTGGCCAACCAAGCAAGCTTGCAAAGGAAATCTGCACTACAATGAAGTCTCACTTCCCCCCGGTCAAAAGGGCCATCTGAAAAAAGTGTAAAATCCAGAAAGGCAGGACAGGCCATGGAGAACTGGGAGCCTTGTTATGCTGATGGGCGGGATGTAAATTGCCAACAGACACTCGGGAGAAGTGTATGGTGTTTCCTTAAACATCTAAAAAGCAAAGCAACAGAGCCTAGGGCACTTCCACTTATGGTCCTATAGCTTAGGGAAATTAAAATCAAAAAGACACAGCCACCCCAAAGTTTGGGACGCCTCTGTTTACAAGAACGTCGTTTACAGTACAAGTTCAACATCGCAGAAAATGAAAAATGGATAAAGCAGTTGTGGTATTTACTTACAAAGCAATATCACTCAGCAATGAAATCTATGTCATCAGGCCCTTAGCAGCACAATGAGTGGATTCAGGTATGATGATTCTAACTGAAATAAGTCACACAGAAAAAGAAACATCATAAGATATCAGTAATACACGGAATGTAAACTTGGCTACACAGGAACTGAATTACAGAACAGAACAGGGTCTCAAATTTAGAAAACCAACTTATGCTTGCTTAAGGGGAAAGGTGAGTTGGGGTGCTGCATAAAACCAGAGATTGAAATGAGCACAGATAAAGTTCCTTAAGCCAAATATGGAATAGACAAGAGCTACTCCTTGCTCAACGAAATGGACTCAACACCCCATATTAAACGCCTAAGAATGTACCTGACTAGTAAGTATCTTAAAACCTATGGATTGCTATGTCTCCAAAAGAGAATCAAGCATGTGTACAGGGGCATAAACGCAGCAGTGATAGGATTGGAGAGGTTCGGTGAGCAAATGAAGACCCTTTGAAGTCATATTGCATGGTACCCATTCTACGGGTTTCAACTACCCAGGTTTAAGGTATTCTTCCTTCAGCTAAAACATGCATGTGGAACCCAGAGTATGATCAACCATGTGATCGGGAGACGTGTTCAAATATGATTCAGTTTTCGTACCCTGGTACTCGGGTGCAACATTCCAGACGCTTCACTAACACTCTCCCCACTTGGAGAATCAGCGCCTTTAACCTCCTGTTTGGCCCAGTTTGCAATTTCTGCGGAAGATGAACAGGAATAGGGAGAACCAATGAGAGACTAGCTGGAGGTGTCTGGACGGGCAAATTTAACTCTCATTTCCCTCCAGGAAGAGGAAATAACCAAAGGCTCAGCGTGCCGTGCCGGAACAAGATTAGGGCCTGAAGCCATCCTGCGGTGTTGCAGCCAGGTCACAAGAAAGCGAGTTGAAGAAAGGAGCTCAGGGGCACTGTAATTCACAAACCTGCAGAGTTATAAATGACAGCTATCGTCCAAAAATATACTGAAGTAAGGCTGCCAAGAGGACTTGAAAGTGGGGCAGAATTGCAGGAAACCGATTTCAGGAGGTAGACTGGAATTGCATTGAAAGCATAGGAAAAGAGGCAGAACGTCCACAATGATGCACTTGGCCAAAAAGGGCGTATGCGTTTTTTCCTGAATATATTCAGGAAAAAACGCATACGCCCTTTTTGGCCAACCAAGCAAGCTTGCAAAGGAAATCTGCACTACAATGAAGTCTCACTTCCCCCCGGTCAAAAGGGCCATCTGAAAAAAGTGTAAAATCCAGAAAGGCAGGACAGGCCATGGAGAACTGGGAGCCTTGTTATGCTGATGGGCGGGATGTAAATTGCCAACAGACACTCGGGAGAAGTGTATGGTGTTTCCTGAAACATCTAAAAAACAAAGCAACAGAGCCTAGGGCACTTCCACTTATGGTCCTATAGCTTAGGGAAATTAAAATTAAAAAGACACAGCCACCGCAAAGTTTGGGACGCCTCTGTTTACAAGAACCTCGTTTACCGTACAAATTCAATATCACAGGAAGTGGAAAATGGATAAAGAACTTGTGGTACTTATGTACAATGCAGTATCACTCAGCAATGAAATCTATGTCATCAGGCCCGTAGCAGCATAATGAGTGGATTCAGGTATGATGATTCTATCTGAAATAAGTCACACAGAAAAAGAAACATCATAAGATATCAGTAATACACGGAATGTAAACTTGGCTACACAGGATATGAATTCCAAAACAGAACAGGGTCTCAAATTTAGAAAACCAACTTATGCTTGCTTAAGGGGAAAGGTGAGTTGGGGTGCTGCATAAAACCAGAGATTGAAATGAGCACAGATAAAGTTCCTTAAGCCAAATATGGAATAGACAAGAGCTACTCCTTGCTCAACGAAATGGACTCAACACCGCATATTAAACGCCTAAGAATGTACCTGACTAGTAAGTATCTTAAAACCTATGGATTGCTATGTCTCCGAAAGAGAATCAAGCATGTGTACAGGGGCATAAACGCAGCAGTGATAGGATTGGAGAGGTTCGGTGAGCAAATGAAGACCCTTTGAAGTCATATTGCATGGTACCCATTCCACGGGTTTCAACTACCCAGGTTTAAGGTATTCTTCCTTCAGCTAAAACATGCATGTGGAACCCAGAGTATGATCAACCGTGTGAACGGGAGACGTGTTCAAATATGTCTCAGTTTTCCTCCCCTGGTACTCGGGTGCAACATTCCAGACGCTTTACTAACACTCTCCCCACTTGGAGAGTCAGTCCCTTTAACCTCCTGTTTGGCCCAGTTTGCAATTTCTGCGGAAGATGAACAGGAATAGGGAGAACCAATGAGAGACTAGCTGGAGGTGTCTGGACGGGCAAATTTAACTCTCATTTCCCACCAGGAAGAGGAACTAACCAAAGGCTCAGCGTGCCGTGCCGGAACCAGATGAGCGCCTGAAGCCATCCTGCGGTGTTGTGGCCAGGTCACAAGAAAGCGAGTTGAAGAAAGGAGCTCAGGGGCACTGTAATTCACAAACCTGCAGAGTTATAAATGACAGCTATCGTCCAAAAATATACTGAAGTAAGGCTGCCAAGAGGACTTGAAAGCGGGGCAGAATTGCAGGAAACCGATTTCAGGAGGTAGACTGGAATTGCATTGAAAGCATAGGAAAAGAGGCAGAACGTCCACAATGATGCACTTGGCCAAAAAGGGCGTATGCGTTTTTTCCTGAATATATTCAGGAAAAAACGCATACGCACTTTTTGGCCAACCAAGCAAGCTTGCAAAGGAAATCTGCACTACAATGAAGTCTCACTTCCCCCCCGGTCAAAAGGGCCATCTGAAAAAAGTGTAAAATCCAGAAAGGCAGGACAGGCCATGGAGAACTGGGAGCCTTGTTATGCTGATGGGCGGGATGTAAATTGCCAACAGACACTCGGGAGAAGTGTATGGTGTTTCCTGAAACATCTAAAAAACAAAGCAACAGAGCCTAGGGCACTTCCACTTATGGTCCTATAGCTTAGGGAAATTAAAATCAAAAAGACACAGCCACCCCAAAGTTTGGGACGGCTCTGTTTACAAGAACGTCGTTTACAGTACAAGTTCAACATCGCAGAAAGTGAAAAATGGATAAAGCAGTTGTGGTATTTACTTACAAAGCAATATCACTCAGCAATAAAATCTATGTCATCAGGCCCTTAGCAGCACAATGAGTGGATTCAGGTATGATGATTCTAACTGAAATAAGTCACACAGAAAAAGAAACATCATAAGATATCAGTAATACACGGAATGTAAACTTGGCTACACAGGAACTGAATTACAGAACAGAACAGGGTCTCAAATTTAGAAAACCAACTTATGCTTGCTTAAGGGGAAAGGTGAGTTGGGGTGCTGCATAAAACCAGAGATTGAAATGAGCACAGATAAAGTTCCTTAAGCCAAATATGGAATAGACAAGAGCTACTCCTTGCTCAACGAAATGGACTCAACACCCCATATTAAACGCCTAAGAATGTACCTGACTAGTAAGTATCTTAAAACCTATGGATTGCTATGTCTCCAAAAGAGAATCAAGCATGTGTACAGGGGCATAAACGCAGCAGTGATAGGATTGGAGAGGTTCGGTGAGCAAATGAAGACCCTTTGAAGTCATATTGCATGGTACCCATTCTACGGGTTTCAACTACCCAGGTTTAAGGTATTCTTCCTTCAGCTAAAACATGCATGTGGAACCCAGAGTATGATCAACCATGTGATCGGGAGACGTGTTCAAATATGATTCAGTTTTCGTACCCTGGTACTCGGGTGCAACATTCCAGACGCTTTACTAACACTCTCCCCACTTGGAGAGTCAGCGCCTTTAACCTCTTGTTTGGCCCAGTTTGCAATTTCTGCGGAAGATGAACAGGAATAGGGAGAACCAATGAGAGACTAGCTGGAGGTGTCTGGACGGGCAAATTTAACTCTCATTTCCCACCAGGAAGAGGAAATAACCAAAGGCTCAGCGTGCCGTGCCGGAACCAGATTAGGGCCTGAAGCCATCCTGCGGTGTTGCGGCCAGGTCACAAGAAAGCGAGTTGAAGAAAGGAGCTCAGGGGCACTGTAATTCACAAACCTGCAGAGTTATAAATGACAGCTATCGTCCAAAAATATACTGAAGTAAGGCTGCCAAGAGGACTTGAAAGTGGGGCAGAATTGCAGGAAACCGATTTCAGGAGGTAGACTGGAATTGCACTGAAAGCATAGGAAAAGAGGCAGAACGTCCACAATGATGCACTTGGCCAAAAAGGGCGTATGCGTTTTTTCCTGAATATATTCAGGAAAAAACGCATACGCCCTTTTTGGCCAACCAAGCAAGCTTGCAAAGGAAATCTGCACTACAATGAAGTCTCACTTCCCCCTGGTCAAAAGGGCCATCTGAAAAAAGTGTAAAATCCAGAAAGGCAGGACAGGCCATGGAGAACTGGGAGCCTTGTTATGCTGATGGGCGGGATGTAAATTGCCAACAGACACTCGGGAGAAGTGTATGGTGTTTCCTGAAACATCTAAAAAACAAAGCAACAGAGCCTAGGGCACTTCCACTTATGGTCCTATAGCTTAGGGAAATTAAAATTAAAAAGACACAGCCACCCCAAAGTTTGGGACGCCTCTGTTTACAAGAACCTCGTTTACCGTACAAGTTCAATATCACAGAAAGTGGAAAATGGATAAAGAACTTGTGGTACTTATGTACAATGCAGTATCACTCAGCAATGAAATCTATGTCATCAGGCCCATAGCAGCATAATGAGTGGATTCAGGTATGATGATTCTATCTGAAATAAGTCACACAGAAAAAGAAACATCATAAGATATCAGTAATACACGGAATGTAAACTTGGCTACACAGGATATGAATTCCAAAACAGAACAGGGTCTCAAATTTAGAAAACCAACTTATGCTTGCTTAAGGGGAAAGGTGAGTTGGGGTGCTGCATAAAACCAGAGATTGAAATGAGCACAGATAAAGTTCCTTAAGCCAAATATGGAATAGAGAAGAGCTACTCCTTGCTCAATGAAATGGACTCAACACCGCTTATTAAACGCCTAAGAATGTACCTGACTAGTAAGTATCTTAAAACCTATGGATTGCTATGTCTCCGAAAGAGAATCAAGCATGTGTACAGGGGCATAAACGCAGCAGTGATAGGATTGGAGAGGTTTGGTGAGCAAATGAAGACCCTTTGAAGTCATATTGCATGGTACCCATTCCACGGGTTTCAACTACCCAGGTTTAAGGTATTCTTCCTTCAGCTAAAACATGCATGTGGAACCCAGAGTATGATCAACCGTGTGAACGGGAGACGTGTTCAAATATGTCTCAGTTTTCCTCCCCTGGTACTCGGGTGCAACATTCCAGACGCTTTACTAACACTCTCCCCACTTGGAGAGTCAGTCCCTTTAACCTCCTGTTTGGCCCAGTTTGCAATTTCTGCGGAAGATGAACAGGAATAGGGAGAACCAATGAGAGACTAGCTGGAGGTGTCTGGACGGGCAAATTTAACTCTCATTTCCCACCAGGAAGAGGAACTAACCAAAGGCTCAGCGTGCCGTGCCGGAACCAGATTAGGGCCTGAAGCCATCCTGAGGTGTTGTGGCCAGGTCACAAGAAAGCAAGTTGAAGAAAGGAGCTCAGGGGCACTGTAATTCACAAACCTGCAGAGTTATAAATGACAGCTATCGTCCAAAAATATACTGAAGTAAGGCTGCCAAGAGGACTTGAAAGCGGGGCAGAATTGCAGGAAACCGATTTCAGGAGGTAGACTGGAATTGCATTGAAAGCATAGGAAAAGAGGCAGAACGTCCACAATGATGCACTTGGCCAAAAAGGGCGTATGCGTTTTTTCCTGAATATATTCAGGAAAAAACGCATACGCCCTTTTTGGCCAACCAAGCAAGCTTGCAAAGTAAATCTGCACTACAATGAAGTCTCACTTCCCCCCGGTCAAAAGGGCCATCTGAAAAAAGTGTAAAATCCAGAAAGGCAGGACAGGCCATGGAGAACTGGGAGCCTTGTTATGCTGATGGGCGGGATGTAAATTGCCAACAGACACTCGGGAGAAGTGTATGGTGTTTCCTGAAACATCTAAAAAGCAAAGCAACAGAGCCTAGGGCACTTCCACTTATGGTCCTATAGCTTACGGAAATTAAAATCAAAAAGCCACAGCCACCCCAAAGTTTGGGACGCCTCTGTTTACGAGAACGTCCTTTACAGTACAAGTTCAACATCGCAGAAAGTGAAAAATGGATAAAGCAGTTGTGGTATTTACTTACAAAGCAATATCACTCAGCAATGAAATCTATGTCATCAGGCCCTTAGCAGCACAATGAGCGGATTCAGGTATGATGATTCTAACTGAAATAAGTCACACAGAAAAAGAAACATCATAAGATATCAGTAATACACGGAATGTAAACTTGGCTACACAGGAACTGAATTACAGAACAGAACAGGGTCTCAAATTTAGAAAACCAATTTATGCTTGCTTAAGGGGAAAGGTGAGTTGGGGTGCTGCATAAAACCAGAGATTGAAATGAGCACAGATAAAGTTCCTTAAGCCAAATATGGAATAGACAAGAGCTACTCCTTGCTCAACGAAATGGACTCAACACCCCATATTAAACGCCTAAGAATGTACCTGACTAGTAAGTATCTTAAAACCTATGGATTGCTATGTCTCCAAAAGAGAATCAAGCATGTGTACAGGGGCATAAACGCAGCAGTGATAGGATTGGAGAGGTTCGGTGAGCAAATGAAGACCCTTTGAAGTCATATTGCATGGTACCCATTCTACGGGTTTCAACTACCCAGGTTTAAGGTATTCTTCCTTCAGCTAAAACATGCATGTGGAACCCAGAGTATGATCAACCATGTGATCGGGAGACGTGTTCAAATATGATTCAGTTTTCGTACCCTGGTACTCGGGTGCAACATTCCAGACGCTTTACTAACACTCTCCCCACTTGGAGAGTCAGCGCCTTTAACCTCCTGTTTGGCCCAGTTTGCAATTTCTGCGGAAGATGAACAGGAATAGGGAGAACCAATGAGAGACTAGCTGGAGGTGTCTGGACGGGCAAATTTAACTCTCATTTCCCACCAGGAAGAGGAAATAACCAAAGGCTCAGCGTGCCGTGCCGGAACCAGATTAGGGCCTGAAGCCATCCTGCGGTGTTGCGGCCAGCTCACAAGAAAGCGAGTTGAAGAAAGGAGCTCAGGGGCACTGTAATTCACAAACCTGCAGAGTTATAAATGACAGCTATCGTCCAAAAATATACTGAAGTAAGGCTGCCAAGAGGACTTGAAAGTGGGGCAGAATTGCAGGAAACCGATTTCAGGAGGTAGACTGGAATTGCATTGAAAGCATAAGAAAAGAGGCAGAACGTCCACAATGATGCACTTGGCCAAAAAGGGCGTATGCGTTTTTTCCTGAATATATTCAGGAAAAAACGCATACGCCCTTTTTGGACAACCAAGCAAGCTTGCAAAGGAAATCTGCACTACAATGAAGTCTCACTTCCCCCCGGTCAAAAGGGCCATCTGAAAAAAGTGTACAATCCAGAAAGGCAGGACAGGCCATGGAGAACTGGGAGCCTTGTTATGGTGATGGGCGGGATGTAAATTGCCAACAGACACTCGGGAGAAGTGTATGGTGTTTCCTGAAACATCTAAAAAACAAAGCAACAGAGCCTAGGGCACTTCCACTTATGGTCCTATAGCTTAGGGAAATTAAAATTAAAAAGACACAGCCACCCCAAAGTTTGGGATGCCTCTGTTTACAAGAACCTCGTTTACCGTACAAGTTCAATATCACAGAAAGTGGAAAATGGATAAAGAACTTGTGGTACTTATGTACAATGCAGTATCACTCAGCAATGAAATCTATGTCATCAGGCCCGTAGCAGCATAATGAGTGGATTCAGGTACGATGATTCTAACTGAAATAAGTCACACAGAAAAAGAAACATCATAAGATATCAGTAATACACGGAATGTAAACTTGGCTACACAGGAACTGAATTACAGAACAGAACAGGGTCTCAAATTTAGAAAACCAACTTATGCTTGCTTAAGGGGAAAGGTGAGTTGGGGTGCTGCATAAAACCAGAGATTGAAATGAGCACAGATAAAGTTCCTTAAGCCAAATATGGAATAGACAAGAGCTACTCCTTGCTCAACGAAATGGACTCAACACCGCATATTAAACGCCTAAGAATGTACCTGACTAGTAAGTATCTTAAAAGCTATTGATTGCTATGTCTCCAAAAGAGAATCAAGCATGTGTACAGGAGCATAAACGCAGCAGTGATAGGATTGGAGAGGTTCGGTGAGCAAATGAAGACCCTTTGAAGTCATATTGCATGGTACCCATTCCACGGGTTTCAACTACCCAGGTTTAAGGTATTCTTCCTTCAGCTAAAACATGCATGTGGAACCCAGAGTATGATCAACCGTGTGAACGGGAGACGTGTTCAAATATGTCTCAGTTTTCCTCCCCTGGTACTCGGGTGCAACATTCCAGACGCTTTACTAACACTCTCCCGACTTGGAGAGTCAGTCCCTTTAACCTCCTGTTTGGCCCAGTTTGCAATTTCTGCGGAAGATGAACAGGAATAGTGAGAACCAATGAGAGACTAGCTGGAGGTGTCTGGACGGGCAAATTTAACTCTCATTTCCCACCAGGAAGAGGAAATAACCAAAGGCTCAGTGTGCCGTGCCGGAACCAGATTAGGGCCTGAAGCCATCCTGCGGTGTTGCGGCCAGCTCAAAAGAAAGCGAGTTGAAGAAAGGAGCTCAGGGGCACTGTCATTCACAAACATGCAGAGTTATAAATGACAGCTATCGTCCAAAAATATACTGAAGTAAGGCTGCCAAGAGGACTTGAAAGCGGGGCAGAATTGCAGGAAACCGATTTCAGGAGGTAGACTGGAATTGCATTGAAAGCATAGGAAAAGAGGCAGAACGTCCACAATGATGCACTTGGCCAAAAAGGGCGTATGCGTTTTTTCCTGAATATATTCAGGAAAAAACGCATACGCCCTTTTTGGCCAACCAAGCAAGCTTGCAAAGGAAATCTGCACTACAATGAAGTCTCACTTCCCCCCGGTCAAAAGGGCCATCTGAAAAAAGTGTAAAATCCAGAAAGGCAGGACAGGCCATGGAGAACTGGGAGCCTTGTTATGCTGATGGGCGGGATGTACATTGCCAACAGACACTCGGGAGAAGTGTATGGTGTTTCCTGAAACATCTAAAAAACAAAGCAACAGAGCCTAGGGCACTTCCACTTATGATCCTATAGCATAGGGAAATTAAAATCAAAAAGACACAGCCACCCCGAAATTTGGAACGGCTCTGTTTACAAAAATCTCGTTTACAGTACAAGTTCAACATCGCAGAAACTGAAAAATGGATAAAGAATTTGTTGTATTTACTTACAAAGCAATATCACTCAGCAGTGAAATCTATGTCATCAGGCCCGTAGCAGCACAATGAGTGGATTCAGGTATGATGATTCTAACTGAAATAAGTCACACAGAAAAAGAAACATCATAATATATCAGTAATACACGGAATGTAAACTTGGCTACACAGGAACTGAATTACAGAACAGAACAGGGTCTCAAATTTAGAAAACCAACTTATGCTTGCTTAAGGGGAAAGATGAGTTGGGGTGCTGCATAAAACCAGAGATTGAAATGAGCACAGATAAAGTTCCTTAAGCCAAATATGGAATAGACAAGAGCTACTCCTTGCTCAACGAAATGGACTCAACACCGCATATTAAACGCCTTAGAATGTACCTGACTAGTAAGTATCTTAAAACCTATGGATTGCTATGTCTTCGAAAGAGAATCAAGGATGTGTACAGGGGCATAAACGCAGCAGTGATAGGATTGGAGAGGTTCAGTGAGCAAATGAAGACCCTTTGAAGTCATATTGCATGGTACCCATTCCACGGGTTTCAACTACCCAGGTTTAAGGTATTCTTCCTTCAGCTAAAACATGCATGTGGAACCCAGAGTATGATCAACCGTGTGAACAGGAGACGTGTTCAAATATGTCTCAGTTTTCCTCCCCTGGTACTCGGGTGCAACATTCCAGACGCTTTACTAACACTCTCGCCACTTGGAGAGTCAGCGCCTTTAACCTCCTGTTTGGCCCAGTTTGCAATTTCTGCGGAAGATGAACAGGAATAGGGAGAACCAATGAGAGACTAGCTGGAGGTGTCTGGACGGGCAAATTTAACTCTTATTTCCCACCAGGAAGAGGAACTAACCAAAGGCTCAGCGTGCCGTGCCGGAACCAGATTAGGGCCTGAAGCCATCCTGCGGTGTTGTGGCCAGGTCACAAGAAAGCGAGTTGAAGAAAGGAGCTCAGGGGCACTGTAATTCACAAACCTGCAGAGTTATAAATGACAGCTATCGTCCAAAAATATACTGAAGTAAGGCTGCCAAGAGGACTTGAAAGTGGGGCAGAATTGCAGGAAACCGATTTCAGGAGGTAGACTGGAATTGCATTGAAAGCATAGGAAAAGAGGCAGAACGTCCACAATGATGCACTTGTCCAAAAAGGGCATATGCGTTTTTTCCTGAATATATTCAGGAAAAAACGCATACGCCCTTTTTGGCCAACCAAGCAATCTTGCAAAGGAAATCTGCACTACAAAGAAGTTTCACTTCCCCCCGGTCAAAAGGGCCATCTGAAAAAAGTGTACAATCCAGAAAGGCAGGACAGGCCATGGAGAACTGGGAGCCTTGTTATGCTGATGGGCGGGATGTAAATTGCCAACAGACACTCGGGAGAAGTGTATGGTGTTTCCTGAAACATTTAAAAAACAAAGCAACAGAGCCTAGGGCACTTCCACTTATGGTCCTATAGCTTAGGGAAATTAAAATTAAAAAGACACAGCCACCTCAAAGTTTGGGACGCCTCTGTTTACAAGAACCTCGTTTACCGTACAAGTTCAATATCACAGAAAGTGAAAAATGGATAAAGAACTTGTGGTACTTATGTACAATGCAGTATCACTCAGCAATGAAATCTATGTCATCAGGCCCATAGCAGCATAATGAGTGGATTCAGGTATGATGATTCCAACTGAAATAAGTCACACAGAAAAAGAAACATCATAAGATATCAGTAATACACGGAATGTAAATTTGGCTACACAGGATATGAATTCCAAAACAGAACAGGGTCTCAAATTTAGAAAACCAACTTATGCTTGCTTAAGGGGAAAGGTAAGTTGGGGTGCTGCATAAAACCAGAGATTGAAATGAGCACAGATAAAGTTCCTTAAGCCAAATATGGAATAGACAAGAGCTACTCCTTGCTCAACAAAATGGACTCAACACCGCATATTAAACGCCTAAGAATGTACCTGACTAGTAAGTATCTTAAAACCTATGGATTGCTATGTCTCCGAAAGAGAATCAAGCATTTGTACAGGGGCATAAACACAGCAGTGATAGGATTGGAGAGGTTCGGTGAGCAAATGAAGACCCTTTGAAGTCATATTGCATGGTACCCATTCCACGGGTTTCAACTACCCAGGTTTAAGGTATTCTTCCTTCAGCTAAAACATGCATGTGGAACCCAGAGTATGATCAACCGTGTGAACGGGAGACGTGTTCAAATATGTCTCAGTTTTCCTCCCCTGGTACTCGGGTGCAACATTCCAGACGCTTTACTAACACTCTCCCCACTTGGAGAGTCAGCGCCTTTAACCTCCTGTTTGGCCCAGTTTGCAATTTCTGCGGAAGATGAACAGGAATAATGAGAACCAATGAGAGACTAGCTGGAGGTGTCTGGACGGGCAAATTTAACTCTCATTTCCCATCAGGAAGAGGAATTAACAAAGGCTCAGCGTGCCGTGCCGGAACCAGATTAGGGCCTGAAGCCATCCTGCGGTGTTGCGGCCAGCTCACAAGAAAGCGAGTTGAAGAAAGGAGCTCAGGGGCACTGTAATTCACAAACCTGCAGAGTTATAAATGACAGCTATCGTCCAAAAATATACTGAAGTAAGGCTGCCAAGAGGACTTGAAAGCGGGGCAGAATTGCAGGAAACCGATTTCAGGAGGTAGACTGTAATTGCATTGAAAGCATAGGAAAAGAGGCAGAACGTCCACAATGATGCACTTGGCCAAAAAGGGCGTATGCGTTTTTTCCTGAATATATTCAGGAAAAAACGCATACGCCCTTTTTGGCCAACCAAGCAAACTTGCAAAGGAAATCTGCACTACAATGAAGTCTCACTTCCCCCCGGTCAAAAGGGCCATCTGCAAAAAGTGTACAATCCAGAAAGGCAGGACAGGCCATGGAGAACTGGGAGCCTTGTTATGCTGATGGGCGGGATGTAAATTGCCTACAGACACTCGGGAGAAGTGTATGGTGTTTCCTGAAACATCTAAAAAACAAAGCAACAGAGCCTAGGGCACTTCCACTTATGATCCTATAGCTTAGGGAAATTAAAATCAAAAAGACACAGCCACCCCGAAGTTTAGAACGGCTCTGTTTACAAGAATCTCGTTTACAGTACAAGTTCAGCATCGCAGAAAGTGAAAAATGGATAAAGAATTTGTGGTATTTACTTACAAAGCAATATCACTCATCAATGAAATCTATGTCATCAGGCCCTTAGCAGCACAATGAGTGGATTCAGGTATGATGATTCTAAGTGAAATAAGTCACACAGAAAAAGAAACATCATAAGATATCAGTAATACACGGAATGTAAACTTGGCTACACAGGAACTGAATTACAGAACAGAACAGGGTCTCAAATTTAGAAAACCAACTTATGCTTACGGGGAAAAGTGAGTTGGGGTGCTGCATAAAACCAGAGATTGAAATGAGCACAGATAAAGTTCCTTAAGCCAAATATGGAATAGACAAGAGCTACTCCTTGCTCAACGAAATGGACTCAACACCGCATATTAAACGCCTAAGAATGTACCTGACTAGTAAGTATCTTAAAACCTATTAATTGCTATGTCTCCAAAAGAGAATCAAGCATGTGTACAGGAGCATAAACGCAGCAGTGATAGGATTGGAGAGGTTTGGTGAGCAAATGAAGACCCTTTGAAGTCATATTGCATGGTACCCATTCCACGGGTTTCAACTACCCAGGTTTAAGGTATTCTTCCTTCAGCTAAAACATGCATGTGGAACCCAGAGTATGATCAACCGTGTGAACGGGAGACGTGTTCAAATATGTCTCAGTTTTCCTCCCCTGGTACTCGGGTGCAACATTCCAGACGCTTTACTAACACTCTCCCCACTTGGAGAGTCAGTCCCTTTAACCTCCTGTTTGGCCCAGTTTGCAATTTCTGCGGAAGATGAACAGGAATAGGGAGAACCAATGAGAGACTAGCTGGAGGTGTCTGGACGGGCAAATTTAACTCTCATTTCCCACCAGGAAGAGGAAATAACCAAAGGCTCAGCGTGCCGTGCCGGAACCAGATTAGGGCCTGAAGCCATCCTGCGGTGTTGCGGCCAGCTCACAAGAAAACGAGTTGAAGAAAGGAGCTCAGGGGCACTGTAATTCACAAACCTGCAGAGTTATAAATGACAGCTATCGTCCAAAAATATACTGAAGTAAGGCTGCCAAGAGGACTTGAAAGCGGGGCAGAATTGCAGGAAACCGATTTCAGGAGGTAGACTGGAATTGCATTGAAAGCATAGGAAAAGAGGCAGAACGTCCACAATGATGCACTTGGCCAAAAAGGGCGTATGCGTTTTTTCCTGAGTATATTCAGGAAAAAACGCATACGCCCTTTTTGGCCAACCAAGCAAGCTTGCAAAGGAAATCTGCACTACAATGAAGTCTCACTTCGACCTGGTCAAAAGGGCCATCTGAAAAAAGTGTAAAATCCAGAAAGGCAGGACAGGCCATGGAGAACTGGGAGCCTTGTTATGCTGATGGGCGGGATGTAAATTGCCAACAGACACTCGGGAGAAGTGTATGGTGTTTCCTGAAACATCTAAAAAACAAAGCAACAGAGCCTAGGGCACTTCCACTTATGGTCCTATAGCTTAGGGAAATTAAAATCAAAAAGACACAGCCACCCCAAAGTTTGGGACGCCTCTGTTTACAAGAACCTCGTTTACAGTACAAGTTCACAATCACAGAAAGTGAAAAATGGATAAAGAAGTTGTGGTATTTACTTACAAAGCAATATCACTCAGCAATGAAATCTATGTCATCAGGCCCTTAACAGCACAATGAGTGGATTCAGGTATGATGATTCTAACTGAAATAAATCACACAGAAAAAGAAACATCATAAGATATCAGTAATACACGGAATGTAAACTTGGCTACACAGGAACTGAATTACAGAACAGAACAGGGTCTCAAATTTAGAAAACCAACTTATGCTTGCTTAAGGGGAAAGGTGAGTTGGGGTGCTGCATAAAAGCAGAGATTGAAATGAGCACAGATAAAGTTCCTTAAGCCAAATATGGAATAGACAAGACCTACTCCTTGCTCAACGAAATGGACTCAACACCGCATATTAAACGCCTAAGAATGTACCTGACTAGTAAGTATCTTAAAACCTATGGATTGCTATGTCTCCAAAAGAGAATCAAGGATGTGTACAGGGGCATAAACGCAGCAGTGATAGGATTGGAGAGGTTCGGTGAGCAAATGAAGACCCTTTGAAGTCATATTGCATGGTACCCATTCCACGGGTTTCAACTACCCAGGTTTAAGGTATTCTTCCTTCAGCTAAAACATGCATGTGGAACCTATAGTATGATCAACCATGTGATCGGGAGACGTGTTCAAATATGTCTCAGTTTTCGTCCCCTGGTACTCGGGTGCAACATTCCAGATGCTTTACTTACACTCTCCCGACTTGGAGAGTCAGTCCCTTTAACCTCCTGTTTGGCCCAGTTTGCAATTTCTGCGGAAGATGAACAGGAATAGCGAGAACCAATGAGAGACTAGCTGGAGGTGTCTGGACGGGCAAATTTAACTCTCATTTCCCACCAGGAAGAGGAATTAACCAAAGGCTCAGCGTGCCGTGCCGGAACCAGATTAGGGCCTGAAGCCATCCTGCGGTGTTGCGGCCAGCTCACAAGAAAGCGACTTGAAGAAAGGAGCTCAGGGGCACTGTAATTCACAAACCTGCAGAGTTATAAATGACAGCTATCGTCCAAAAATATACTGAAGTAAGGCTGCCAAGAGGACTTGAAAGCGGGGCAGAATTGCAGGAAACCGATTTCAGGAGGTAGACTGGAATTGCATTGAAAGCATAGGAAAAGAGGCAGAACGTCCACAATGATGCACTTGGCCAAAAAGGGCGTATGCGTTTTTTCCTGAACATATTCAGGAAAAAACGCATACGCCCTTTTTGGCCAACCAAGCAAACTTGCAAAGGAAATCTGCACTACAATGAAGTCTCACTTCCCCCCGGTCAAAAGGGCCATCTGCAAAAAGTGTACAATCCAGAAAGGCAGGACAGGCCATGGAGAACTGGGAGCCTTGTTATGCTGATGGGCGGGATGTAAATTGCCTACAGACACTCGGGAGAAGTGTATGGTGTTTCCTGAAACATCTTAAAAACAAAGCAACAGAGCCTAGGGCACTTCCACTTATGGTCCTATAGCTTAGGGAAATTAAAATCAAAAAGACACAGCCACCCCAAAGTTTGGGACGCCTCTGTTTACAAGAACCTCGTTTACCGTACAAGTTCAATATCACAGAAAGTGAAAAATGGATAAAGAACTTGTGGTACTTACGTACAATGCAGTATCACTCAGCAATGAAATCTATGTCATCAGGCCCGTAGCAGCATAATGAGTGGATTCAGGTACGATGATTCTAACTGAAATAAGTCACACAGAAAAAGAAACATCATAAGATATCAGTAATACACGGAATGTAAACTTGGCTACACAGGAACTGAATTCCAAAACAGAACAGGGTCTCAAATTTAGAAAACCAACTTATGCTTGCTTAAGGGGAAAGGTGAGTTGGGGTGCTGCATAAAACCAGAGATTGAAATGAGCACAGATAAAGTTCCTTAAGCCAAATATGGAATAGACAAGAGCTACTCCTTGCTCAACGAAATGGACTCAACACCGCATATTAAACGCCTAAGAATGTACCTGACTAGTAAGTATCTTAAAACCTATGGATTGCTATGTCTCCGAAAGAGAATCAAGCATGTGTACAGGGGCATAAACGCAGCAGTGATAGGATTGGAGAGGTTCGGTGAGCAAATGAAGACCCTTTGAAGTCATATTGCATGGTACCCATTCCACGGGTTTCAACTACCCAGGTTTAAGGTATTCTTTCTTCAGCTAAAACATGCATGTGGAACCCAGAGTATGATCAACCGTGTGAACGGGAGACGTGTTCAAATATGTCTCAGTTTTCCTCCCCTGGTACTCGGGTGCAACATTCCAGACGCTTTACTAACACTCTCCCCACTTGGAGAGTCAGTCCCTTTAACCTCCTGTTTGGCCCAGTTTGCAATTTCTGCGGAAGATGAACAGGAATAGGGAGAACCAATGAGAGACTAGCTGGAGGTGTCTGGACGGGCAAATTTAACTCTCATTTCCCACCAGGAAGAGGAACTAACCAAAGGCTCAGCGTGCCGTGCCGGAACCAGTTCAGGGCCTGAAGCCATCCTGCGGTGTTGTGGCCAGGTCACAAGAAAGCGAGTTGAAGAAAGGAGCTCAGGGGCACTGTAATTCACAAACCTGCAGAGTTATAAATGACAGCTATCGTCCAAAAATATACTGAAGTAAGGCTGCCAAGAGGACTTGAAAACGGGGCAGAATTGCAGGAAACCGATTTCAGGAGGTAGACTGGAATTGCATTGAAAGCATAGGAAAAGAGGCAGAACGTCCACAATGATGCACTTGGCCAAAAAGGGCGTATGCGTTTTTTCCTGAATATATTCAGGAAAAAACGCATACGCCCTTTTTGGCCAACCAAGCAAGCTTGCAAAGGAAATCTGCACTACAATGAAGTCTCACTTCCCCCCGGTCAAAAGGGCCATCTGAAAAAAGTGTAAAATCCAGAAAGGCAGGACAGGCCATGGAGAACTGGGAGCCTTGTTATGCTGATGGGCGGGATGTAAATTGCCAACAGACACTCGGGAGAAGTGTATGGTGTTTCCTGAAACATCTAAAAAGCAAAGCAACAGAGCCTAGGGCACTTCCACTTATGGTCCTATAGCTTAGGGAAATTAAAATCAAAAAGACACAGCCACCCCAAAGTTTGGGACGCCTCTGTTTACAAGAACGTCGTTTACAGTACAAGTTCAACATCGCAGAAAGTGAAAAATGGATAAAGCAGTTGTGGTATTTACTTACAAAGCAATATCACTCAGCAATGAAATCTATGTCATCAGGCCCTTAGCAGCACAATGAGTGGATTCAGGTATGATGATTCTAAGTGAAATAAGTCACACAGAAAAAGAAACATCATAAGATATCACTAGTACACGGAATGTAAACTTGGCTACACAGGAACTGAATTCCAAAACAGAACAGGGTCTCAAATTTAGAAAAACCACTTATGCTTGCTTAAGGGGAAAGGTGAGTTGGGGTGCTGCATAAAACCAGAGATTGAAATGAGCACAGATAAAGTTCCTTAAGCCAAATATGGAATAGACAAGAGCTACTCCTTGCTCAACGAAATGGACTCAACACCCCATATTAAACGCCTAAGAATGTACCTGACTAGTAAGTATCTTAAAACCTATGGATTGCTATGTCTCCAAAAGAGAATCAAGCGTGTGTACAGGGGCATAAACGCAGCAGTGATAGGATTGGAGAGGTTCAGTTAGCAAATGAAGACCCTTTGAAGTCATATTGCATGGTACCCATTCCACAGGTTTCAACTACCCAGGTTTAAGGTATTCTTCCTTCAGCTAAAACATGCATGTGGAACCTAGAGTATGATCAACCATGTGATCGGGAGACGTGTTCAAATATGTCTCAGTTTTCGTACCCTGGTACTCGGGTGCAACATTCCAGACGCTTTACTAACACTCTCCCGACTTGGAGAGTTAGTCCCTTTAACCTCCTGTTTGGCCCAGTTTGCAATTTCTGCGGAAGATGAATAGGAATAGCGAGAACCAATGAGAGACTAGCTGGAGGTGTCTGGACGGGCAAATTTAACTCTCATTTCCCACCAGGAAGAGGAATAAACAAAGGCTCAACGTGCCGTGCCCGAACCAGATTAGGGCCTGAAGCCATCCTGCGGTGTTGCGGCCAGGTCACAAGAAAGCGAGTTGAAGAAAGGAGCTCAGGGGCACTGTAATTCACAAACCTGCAGAGTTATAAATGACAGCTATCGTCCAAAAATATACTGAAGTAAGGCTGCCAAGAGGACTTGAAAGCGGGGCAGAATTGCAGGAAACCGATTTCAGGAGGTAGACTGGAATTGCATTGAAAGCATAGGAAAAGAGGCAGAACGTCCACAATGATGCACTTGTCCAAAAAGGGCGTATGCGTTTTTTCCTGAATATATTCAGGAAAAAACGCATACGCCCTTTTTGGCCAACCAAGCAAGCTTGGAAAGGAAATCTGCACTACAATGAAGTCTCACTTCCCCCCGGTCAAAAGGGCCATCTGAAAAAAGTGTAAAATCCAGAAAGGCAGGACAGGCCATGGAGAACTGGGAGCCTTGTTATGCTGATGGGCGGGATGTAAATTGCCAACAGACACTCGGGAGAAGTGTATGGTGTTTCCTGAAACATCTAAAAAACAAAACAACAGAGCCTAGGGCACTTCCACTTATGGTCCTATAGCTTAGGGAAATTAAAATCAAAAAGACACAGCCACCCCAAAGTTTGGGACGCCTCTGTTTACAAGAACCTCGTTTACCGTACAAGTTCAATATCACAGAAAGTGAAAAATGGATAAAGAACTTGTGGTACTTACGTTACAATGCAGTATCACTCAGCAATGAAATCGATCTATTCAGGCCCGTAGCAGCATAATGAGTGGATTCAGGTACGATGATTCTAACTGAAATAAGTCACACAGAAAAAGAAACATCATAAGATATCACTAATACACGGAATGTAAACTTGGTTACACAGGAACTGAATTCCAAAACAGAACAGGGTCTCAAATTTAGAAAACCAACTTATGCTTGCTTAAGGGGAAATGTGAGTTGGGGTGCTGCATAAAACCAGAGATTGAAATGAGCACAGATAAAGTTCCTTAAGCCAAATATGGAATAGACAAGAGCTACTCCTTGCTCAACGAAATGGACTCAACACCGCATATTAAACGCCTAAGAATGTAACTGACTAGTAAGTATCTTAAAACCTATGGATTGCTATGTCTCCGAAAGAGAATCAAGCATGTGTACAGGGGCATAAACGCAGCAGTGATAGGATTGGAGAGGTTCGGTGAGCAAATGAAGACCCTTTGAAGTCATATTGCATGGTACCCATTCCACGGGTTTCAACTACCCAGGTTTAAGGTATTCTTCCTTCAGCTAAAACATGCATGTGGAACCTAGAGTATGATCAACCATGTGATCGGGAGACGTGTTCAAATATGTCTCAGTTTTCGTACCCTGGTACTCGGGTGCAACATTCCAGACGCTTTACTAACACTCTCCCCACTTGGAGAGTCAGTCCCTTTAACCTCCTGTTTGGCCCAGTTTGCAATTTCTGCGGAAGATGAACAGGAATAGGGATAACAAATGAGAGACTAGCTGGAGGTGTCTGGACGGGCAAATTTAACTCTCATTTCCCACCAGGAAGAGGAAATAACCAAAGGCTCAGCGTGCCGTGGCGGAACCAGATTAGCGCCTGAAGCCATCCTGCGGTGTTGCGGCCAGGTCACAAGAAAGCGAGTTGAAGAAAGGAGCTCAGGGGCACTGTAATTCACAAACCTGCAGAGTTATAAATGACAGCTATCGTCCAAAAATATACTGAAGTAAGGCTGCCAAGAGGACTTGAAAGCGGGGCAGAATTGCAGGAAACCGATTTCAGGAGGTAGACTGGAATTGCATTGAAAGCATAGGAAAAGAGGCAGAACGTCCACAATGATGCACTTGGCCAAAAAGGGCGTATGCGTTTTTTCCTGAATATATTCAGGAAAAAACGCATACGCACTTTTTGGCCAACCAAGCAAGCTTGCAAAGGAAATCTGCACTACAATGAAGTCTCACTTCCCCCCGGTCAAAAGGGCCATCTGAAAAAAGTGTAAAATCCAGAAACGCAGGACAGGGCATGGAGAACTGGGAGCCTTGTTATGCTGATGGGCGGGATGTAAATTGCCAACAGACACTCGGGAGAAGTGTATGGTGTTTCCTGAAACATCTAAGAAACAAAGCAACAGAGCCTAGGGCACTTCCACTTATGGTCCTATAGCTTAGGGAAATTAAAATCAAAAAGACACAGCCACCCCAAAGTTTGGGACGCCACTGTTTACAAGAACCTCGTTTACTGTACAAGTTCAATATCACAGAAAGTGAAAAATGGATAAAGAACTTGTGGTACTTACGTACAATGCAGTATCACTCAGCAATGAAATCTATGTCATCAGGCCCGTAGCAGCATAATGAGTGGATTCAGGTACGATGATTCTAACTGAAATAAGTCACACAGAAAAAGAAACATCATAAGATATCACTAATACACGGAATGTAAACTTGGCTACACAGGAACTGAATTCCAAAACAGAACAGGGTCTCAAATTAAGAAAACCAACTTATGCTTGCTTAAGGGTAAAGGTGAGTTGGGGTGCTGCATAAAACCAGAGATTGAAATGAGCACAGATAAAGTTCCTTAAGCCAAATATGGAATAGACAAGAGCTACTCCTTGCTCAACGAAATGGACTCAACACCCCATATTAAACGCGTAAGAATGTACCAGACTAGTAAGTATCTTAAAACCTATGGATTGCTATGTCTCCAAAAGAGAATCAAGCATGTGTACAGGGGCATAAACGCAGCAGTGATAGGATTGGAGAGGTTCGGTGAGCAAATGAAGACCCTTTGAAGTCATACTGCATGGTACCCATTACACGGGTCTCAACTCTCCAGGTTTAAGGTATTCTTCCTTCAGCTAAAACATGCATGTGGAACCCAGAGTATGATCAACCGTGTGAATGGGAGACGTGTTCAAATATGTCTCAGTTTTCCTCCCCTGGTACTCGGGTGCAACATTCCAGATGCTTTACTAACACTCTCCCCACTTGGAGAGTCAGCTCCTTTAACCTCCTGTTTGGCCCAGTTTGCAATTTCTGCGGAAGATGAACAGGAATAGGGAGAACCAATGAGAGACTAGCTGGAGGTGTCTGGACGGGCAAATTTAACTCTCATTTCCCACCAGGAAGAAGAAATAACCAAAGGCTTAGCGTGCCGTGCCGGAACCAGATTAGGACCTGAAGCCATCCTGCGGTGTTTCGGCCAGGTCACAAGAAAGCGATTTGAAGAAAGGAGCTCAGGGGCACTGTAATTCACAAACCTGCACAGTTATAAATGACAGCTATCGTCCAAAAGTATACTGAAGTAAGGCTGCCAAGAGGACTTGAAATCGGGGCAGAATTGTAGGAAACCGATTTCAGGAGGTAGACTGGAATTGCATTGAAAGCATAGGAAAAGAGGCAGAACGTCCACAATGATGCACTTGGCCAAAAAGGGCGTATGCGTTTTTTCCTGAATATATTCAGGAAAAAACGCATACGCCCTATTTGGCCAACCAAGCAAGCTTGCAAAGGAAATCTGCACTACAATGAAGTCTCACTTCGCCCCAGTCAAAAGGGCCATCTGAAAAATGTGTAAAATCCAGAAAGGCAGGACAGGCCATGGAGAACTGGGAGCCTTGTTATGCTGATGGGCGGGATGTAAATTGCCAACAGACACTCGGGAGAAGTGTATGGTGTTTCCTGAAACATCTAAGAAACAAAGCAACAGAGCCTAGGGCACTTCCACTTATGGTCCTATAGCTTAGGGAAATTAAAATCAAAAAGACACAGCCACCCCAAAGTTTGGGACGCCTCTGTTTACAAGAACCTCATTTACCGTACAAGTTCAATATCACAGAAAGTGAAAAATGGATAAAGAACTTGTGGTACTTACGTACAATGCAGTATCACTCAGCAATGAAATCTATGTCATCAGGCCCGTAGTAGCATAATGAGTGGATTCAGGTACGATGATTCTACCTGAAATAAGTCACACAGAAAAAGAAACATCATAAGATATCAGTAATACACGGAATGTAAACTTGGCTACACAGGAACTGAATTCCAAAACAGAACAGGGTCTCAAATTTAGAAAACCAACTTATGCTTGCTTAAGGGGAAAGGTGAGTTGGGGTGCTGCATAAAACCAGAGATTGAAATGAGCACAGATAAAGTTCCTTAAGCCAAATATGGAATAGACAAGAGCTACTCCTTGCTCAACGAAATGGACTCAACACCGCATATTAAACGCCTAAGAATGTACCTGACTAGTAAGTATCTTAAAACCTATGGATTGCTATGTCTCCGAAAGAGAATCAAGCATGTGTACAGGTGCATAAACGCAGCAGTGATAGGATTGGAGAGGTTCGTTGAACAAATGAAGACCCTTTGAAGTCATATTGCATGGTACCCATTCCACGGGTCTCAACTCTTCAGGTTTAAGGTATTCTTCCTTCAGCTAAAACATGCATGTGGAACCCAGAGTATGATCAACCGTGTGAACGGGAGACGTGTTCAAATATGTCTCAGGTTTCCTCCCCTGGTACTCGGGTGCAACATTCCAGACGCTTTACTAACACTCTCCCCACTTGGAGAGTCAGCGCCTTTAACCTCCTGTTTGGCCCAGTTTGCAATTTCTGCAGAAGATGAACAGGAATAGCGAGAACCAATGAGAGACTAGCTGGAGGTGTCTGGACGGGCAAATTAAACTCTCATTTCCCACCAGGAAGTAGAAATAACCAAAGGCTCAGCGTGCCGTGCCGGAACCAGATTAAGGCCTGAAGCCATCCTGCGGTGTTGTGGCCAGCACAAAAGAAAGCGAGTTGAAGAAAGGAGCTCAGGGGCACTGTAATTCACAAACCTGCAGAGTTATAAATGACAGCTATCGTCCAAAAATATACTGAAGTAAGGCTGCCAAGAGGACTTGAAAGCGGGGCAGAATTGCAGGAAACCGATTTCAGGAGGTAGACTGGAATTGCATTGAAAGCATAGGAAAAGAGGCAGAACGTCCACAATGATGCACTTGGCCAAAAAGGGCATATGCGTTTTTTCCTGAATATATTCAGGAAAAAACGTATACGCCCTTTTTGGAAAACCAAACAAGCTTGCAAAGGAAATCTGCACTACAATGAAGTCTCACTTCGCCCCCATCAAAAGGGCCATCTGAAAAAAGTGTAAAATCCAGAAAGGCAGGACAGGCCATGGAGAACTGGGAGCCTTGTTATGCTGATGGGCGGGATGTAAATTGCCAACAGACACTCGGGAGAAGTGTATGGTGTTTCCTGAAACATCTAAAAAACAAAGCAACAGAGCCTAGGGCACTTCCACTTATGGTCCTATAGCTTAGGGAAATTAAAATCAAAAAGACACAGCCACCCCAAAGTTTGGAGCGGCTCTGTTTACAAGAACCTCGTTTACAGTACAAGTTCAACATCGCAGAAAGTGAAAAATGGATAAAGAAGCTGTGGTATTTACTTACAAAGCAATATCACTCAGCAATGAAATCTATGTCATCAGGCCCTTAGCAGAACAATGAGTGGATTCAGGTATGATGATTCTAACTGAAATAAGTCACACAGAAAAAGAAACATCATAAGATATCAGTAATACACGGAATGTAAACTTGGCTACACAGGAACTGAATTACAGAACAGAACAGGGTCTCAAATTTAGAAAACCAACTTATGCTTGCTTAAGGGGAAAGGTGAGTTGGGGTGTTGCATAAAACCAGAGATTGAAATGAGCACAGATAAAGTTCCTTAAGCCAAATATGGAATAGACAAGAGCTACTCCTTGCTCAACGAAATGGACTCAACACCGCATATTAAACGCCTAAGAATGTACCTGACTAGTAAGTATCTTAAAACCTATGGATTGCTGTCTCCGAAAGAGAATCAAGCATGTGTACAGGGGCATAAACGCAGCAGTGATAGGATTGGAGAGGTTCGGTG